>NC_087175.1:17808392-17813392 GCF_035594125.1 Scylla paramamosain
CTTTCAGTTTTTTTTTATTTTTTTATTTAAGAGGGACACTGGCCAAGGGCAACAAAAATCCAATAAAAAAAAATGCCCACTGAAATGCCAGGTCCCATAAAAGGGTCAAAGCAGTAGTTAAAAATTGATGGATAAGTGTCTTGAAACCTCCCTCTTGAAGGAATTCAAGTCATAGGAAGGTGGAAATACAGAAGCAGGCAGGGAGTTCTAGAGTTTACCAGAGAAAGGGATGAATGATTGAGAATACTGGTTAACTCTTGCGTTAGAGAGATGGACAGAATAGGGGTGAGAGAAAGAAGAAAGTCTTGTGTAGCGAGGCCGCGGGAGGAGGGGAGGCATGCTGTTAGCAAGATCAGAAGAGCAGTTAGCATGAAAATAGCGGTAGAAGACAGCTAGAGATGCAACATTGCGGCGGTGAGAGGCTGAATGTAGGCAAACTTCCAGCAAGAAAGAAAGGTAGATGTTGACAGACAGAGCTGAAAGAGTTTGACTAGACAAGGAGCAAGCACGGAGGCACAGTTTTGGAGAACAATAGAAGGGACCCCATCAGGTCCATAAGCCTTCTGAGGGTTTAGGCCAGCAAGGGCATGGAAAACATCATTGCGAAGAATTTTAATAGGTGGCATGAAGTAGTCAGAGGGTGGAGGAGAGGGAGGAACAAGCCCAGAATCGTCCAAGGTAGAGTTTTTAGCAAAGGTTTGAGCGAAGAGTTCAGCTTTAGAAATAAATGTGATAGCAGTGGTGCCATCTGGTTGAAATAAAGGAGGGAAGGAAGAAGAAGCAAAGTTATTGTAGATATTTTTGGCTAGATGCCAGAAGTCACGAGGGGAGTTAGATCTTGAAAGGTATTGACACTTTCTGTTAAGCATTTCAATATTTCAATATTTTTATGTGCAAAGATTATAAAAATCATTAAATCACGCAATAAACCTCTCGCAAAAAGATAACTACTAATAATTTGCCATGTTAAATCATCTAGTGTTATGTAAAATTTTGACACCTCTTTCAACTCTTCCAAGGCGAACGTTTCAAGACACTTCAACGTAAGTTTGGATGTACTTCTGGAATGTCTTCTTTACGAACTGTCGTCTTCAGTGGGCCTTTTTTTCACTTTTTATTGCCCTGATCAAAGCCCCCATAACATAAAAATGAGGAGGCACCTGTCATAAGCAGTGAATTGATTAACTACTATATTGAGATGAGAGACACGATATTAATGCAAGAGAGATGAAGGTTAGGTTAATCAACATGGAAGAATGATGAATACAGAAATACCAACAAGACTGGATTAGTTGATTGAATGTATTTCTGTATTCCCTCCTACTTCGACGGTTTCAAAAGACAGGATTCAAGACACATCCCTAATATCTGGGTAACCCTTTTTGACTACAGTCTTTGGGAACTGCGAACTTCAGTGAACGTTTTTTTTTTTTTTTTCTTACAGCCTTTTGTCGCCCTTGGCAAGACCCCCACTTCCAAAAAAAAAAATAATAAGAAAATAATCATAAGGAGACCAATTCTTTGCTTTCACGTAAATTTAGACTAGAAACAAACAAAAAATGTGAATAACAGAAAAGTACGCGGATCAAACGAAAGGAAAAGAGAAAAAAGGCATCAGTCATAAGGAGTGAAATAATTAACTATTGCTTTCAGAAGCGGGGGAAGATTTTATCGTGAATGGGAGGAAGGTACATAAAACCAAGGAAGGAAAAAAAAACAGCAGTGAAATGACTAACTTCTGCATTCAGACAAGAGGAAGTGAGATGAAGGTTAGGTGAATCAACATGGCAGGATGACGAATGTGGAAACAACAGCACATATTGGATTAGTTGACTTAACGCGCCACAGCAACACAGCACCAGGGTAATATGGCGCCATGGAGAGCGAGGGGCGAGGGTTTACAGCCAAGCAGGGGGCGAGAGGCTGAGAGGCGAGTAGGTGAGGAGGTGAAGTGCTCGGGGCCAATTTACTGAACAATGATGTGTGTATTGCGAGACCTGAGTGTTGGTGTGAGTTTAGTGTGTGTGTGTGTGTGTGTGTGTGTGTGTGTGTGTGTGTGTGTGTGTGTGTGTGTGTGTGTGTGTGTGTGTGTGTGTGTGTGTGTGTGTGTGTGTGTGTGTGTGTGTGTGTGTGTGTGTGTGTGTGTGTGTGTGTGTGTGTGTGTGTGTGTGTGTGTGTGTGTGTGTACAAGGATAGGCAGTGTCATAACTCCCTCCTGTCTCTCGGGGTTCAATACAGCGAGGTCGGGAATCCAATAGAGGCCTTCGTCAGGAGGGTGAAAACTGCGTTACCAGAAGGAGGGACACTAACAGCATGAAATCTTTATCCAGTAACCTTCCTTTTTCAACGATAACAAGCACAATGTCTAACTGACCGTGAAAAAAAATAAATAAAAATTAACTTTTATAATTTTCAAGCATAACAAGAATATCTTTAATTGTGCATATAGAATAAATAAGCCTTTAAAATTTTTAAGCATAACAAGCAGAATGTCTAACTGTGAAAAAAAAAAAATTAAAACCCAAGTTTCAGAATTTTCAAACATAACAACCAAAACACATCTTAATGTGCAAACAAAAACTAATAAAAAGAGAAAAATTTAATTGTCCAGCATTACAAGAATATCTTGTTAAATTAATGAAGTAAATGAAAAATAACAAACTTCAGAATTTTCATTAAGAAAGCAGAATATCTTTAACCATGCATGAATATAAATGAAAAATATAAATCAACCTTTAAAATTTACAGGGATAGAAAACCAAATATATTTAACTGTGGATGGAAAAAATGAGAAATCAAACTAAAATTTAAGGATAACAGCCAGAATATATTTAGAAATCCATAAAACATTAAAATAAAAATAATTCTTAAAATGTTAAAGCACGCCCATCAAAATGTCTTTAATTATACAAAAATAAAATAAATAAATAAAATAAAATGAAAAAAATAGAAAACAACCTTTGAAATTCATAACAGACAGAATATCCTTCACTAATCCCAAACACTAACATTTCACGCACGTAGTAATAATTCAATACCACACGCCTTAACATTCCAAGCATACTATCTATATTAGCAGCATCCTTCAATTTTCAAACAGAATAATCTAGCCCTTAAATTTTCAGACGCACACACGAACTTACAGACAGACAGATATATATACGTATAAATAGAAATAAATAAATAAATAGACAAGCACTTACCATATAGACAGATAGACGGAAAAAAAAAAAAGACAAAAGCAAACGGACACACACACTCACACACACACAGGAGGAGGCAGTAGACACCTGCCGAAACGATAATTATTCCCTGTGAGGTCTAAAGCACTGTTCAGGGGGTGCTCTGAACTTATCATTAAATCCAGCTGTGACCTCACTGAACGTTTCCCTTTGTGTCTCACAACACAAGGGGGCAGTCACAGCCTGCCCTCTAAAGACAACTCTCTTCCTCCAGCACAAAACTACAAGCACCTAATAACACACACACCCTTCACTCAAAAATTTTAAAATCATCATGGCGACTCCTACACCAGCCTCGGAGTCCCCATCTGGGGAGGGGACCATAAATGTCCCCAGGTCTGACTGCCTTTCTGTCGACGACCCTAAGTGTCTTGACACCCCCCTCAACTTTTTCTTCATTAACTTCTGCAACATTTGCGGTCTAAGGTCTAATTTTCAACCTGTAGAACACCACCTCTCCTCTTCTAAACCTCATCTTTTCCTCACTGAAACTCAGGTGTCTGAGGCAACTGACAGTAGCCCCTTTTCTGTTCGCTCCTACTTTCTCTATCCTCATTTTCGATTCAAAGCTGGATGCTGCGTTTATGTGCGCACTGACTTAATCTGCTCTCGTGCCCACGCTCTTGAATCTTCCGAGTTTTCCACCATCTGGCTACGACTACAGAGTCACTCTCAAACTAAATTTATCTGTGCTGTATACCTTTCACCTAACTCCTCTGACTATAAGAAATTCTTTGACTACTTAACTTCCAAAGTGGAGCACATTCTGACCCTCTTCCCTTTTGCAGAGATCTCCATTCTTGGAGACTTCAATGTTCACCACCAGCTTTGGCTTTCCTCTCCCTTCACTGACCATCCTGGTGAACTAGCCTTCAACTTTGCTATCCTCCACGACCTAGAGCAATTGGTGCAACACCTTACTCGTATTCCTGACCGTCTTGGAGATACGCCCAACATTCTTGACCTTTTCCTGACCTCTAATCCTTCTGCTTATGCCGTCACCCTTTCTTCTCCGTTGGGCTCCTCCGATCACAATCTCATATCTGTATCTTGTCCTATCGCTCCAATCCCTCCTCAGGATCCCCCCAAGCGAAGGTGCCTCTGGCGTTTTGCCTCTGCTAGTTGGGGGGGACCTGAGGAGGTATTTTGATGATTTTCCTTGGAATGACTACTGCTTCCGTGTCAGAGACCCGTCTTTGTGTGCTGAGCGCATAACAGAGGTGATAGTGTCTGGCATGGAGGCGTGCATTTTTTTTATTGGATTTTTGTTGCCCTTGGTCAATGTCCTTCCTACATAACACACACACACACACACACACACACACACACACACACACACACACACACACACACACACACACACACACACACACACACACAACGTTTTTTTTTCATAAACAAGGGCCTAAAAAAACGCCACAAAAAATTTCAAGTTTAAATCTCAAGTCTGAGAAGCCAGACTGAGAGGAGATGGTAAGAGAAGGAAAAGAAAAGGAGGAGAAAAGTTAAAAGAGGAAGGGAAGGGGAGGATCTAAACGAAGGAAGGAAGAAAAAAAGGAAGAGAAAGATGAGATAAGAGCTTGGGAAAGGAGACAAGAGAAGTTTGCAGGAAGAAAGATTAGATAAGCAGATGAGATGAGGGAAGAGATGATGGAGGAAGATGAGGAGAGGAAAAGATGGATATCGACGTGTGAGAAACGAGAAGATGAGACAGAACAAGGAAAGAAAAGAGGAAAAGATTAAAGAAAATTCAAGAAA
>NC_087175.1:17818392-17820892 GCF_035594125.1 Scylla paramamosain
TTCTTTTTCCTCTTTCTTTCTTCTTCCTTTTTTTACTACCGTTAATTTCTCTCATTCTGTTGTTACATGTTTCTCCTTTTCCGTATTTGTTTTTTTCATTATTCATCTTACTTCTCTCCTTGCCTCCTCTCTTCCTCCGCTTCTTCCTTCCCTCTTTTCATTCCCTTCATTCCTTCCTTCTTCCATTTTTCCTTCCCTCACTCTTTTTGTTATAGCCCCGTGTGTTTTACTTCTTCCGATCCCTCTTCCATCTCCTCCTCCTCCTCCTCCTCCTCCTCCTCCTCCTCCTCCTCCTCCTCCTCCTCCAATTCTTCACGGCATGTGCAAAAATGGATAATAGAGTCATTTGTCCTTTAGACGTCCTGGTGACACACACACACACACACACACACACACACACACACACACACACACACACACACACACACACACACACATACGCACACACCGAGAGAGAGACGAGAGAGAGAGAGAGAGAGAGAGAGAGATGAGAGAGAGAGAGAGAGAGAGAGAGAGAGAGAGAGAGAGAGAGAGAGAGGGAGAGAGAGAGAGAGAGTAGTAGTAGTAGTAGTAGTAGTAGTAGTAGTAGTAGTAGTAGTAGTAGTAGTAGTAGTAGTAGTTGTTGTTGTTGTTGTTGTTGTTGTTGTTGTTGTTGTAGTTGCTGTTGTTGTTGTTGTTGTTGTTGTTGTGTCATCTTCCTTGTCTTTTTCGTTGTTGTATAGTAGTAGTAGTAGTAGTAAGTAGCAGCAACAACAACAACAGTAGCAAAAATACCACCACCACCACCACCACCACCACCACCACCACAACAACAACAACACGCAACCAATGACATCCATAACACCACAACGCCCCCTCCAAAAAAAAAGACATCGAGACAAAATAAAATAAAAAAAAAATCCAGAAAGGGGAGGAAGAGGCGACAGTGGTGGTGGTGGTAGTGGTAACCATGATATTGGCAAAGTTTGTTTCCCGTTCCTTGTGTTATTTACGTCTTGTTTTTCTGCAGGTGAGGGGCAGGTTTCTAATTGGCTATTTACCACGTCGACCCAGTACGCTATTGGCCTTCGTTGGCGAATAATGACCAGAAGAAAGAAGATACCGTAGACTGTTGTGCAGCAGTAATGAGAGAGAGAGAGAGGAGAGAGAGAGAGAGAGAGAGAGAGAGAGAGAGGAGAGAGAGAGAGAGGAGAGAGAGAGAGAGAGAGAGAGGAGAGAGAGAGAGAGAGAGAGAGAGAGAGAGAGAGAGAGAGAGAGAGAGAGAGAGACGCTATTTCCATCGACGTCCAAGAAAAAATAGGAAAGCATACAGTTCTTCGTTCTCTGAGATGTGTGTGTGTGTGTGTGTGTGTGTGTGTGTGTGTGTGTGTGTGTGTGTGTGTGTGTGTGTGTGTGTGTGTGTGTGTGTGTGTGTGTGTGTGTGTAAGAAGTTTGCCAGTAGCGATCATTCTGTCCAAGGCATTAATCTCTTAGGGGTAGTAAAAGATTACCAAAGGTATTCACACACACTACACCATCATTCACTACCACACCGCACCACCATCACCGTCTTCCACCAGCTAAAGCACTTCCACCAACACCAATGAACATAACACACAACCACACCACCACAGTCTTCCACTACCACCACCACCACCACCACCACCACCACCTAGCCTTCCACCAGCTGAGAAGTGCCTACATCATTACAACACCACATACACGACACCCTCACAACACCAAACCTCCACCCAGAGAAGGACTGCCACGTGTAGGGCTGATGGTTTTTTGCATCTTATTTCCTTATGCCCTCATAAATATAATCACTACCCTCTTTGTAATACCACCAAATCATGTAACCTGCCATACTTACACTGCGTTTTAGTACAAACTTTCAGATTTTATAAGAGGAATAGGGGAACTATTGGCCTATCATGGGATTTGAGACTGAAAGCAAACACTGGAATCGAGGGTAAAGGACATAATTCTAAAGCACCTCTGCACCGCACCTACACTAAATTCAAAAGGCTCTACTTCAAGTTACACGAATTTTTTGGGGTGTTTTTATGGTTCAAGTGACTGATTAACAAGATTTTTTACATTATTAACAGGAGAAACGCTCTTGAAAACTCGGCTAATCATCTCTGTGGCCTTAGAAAACAGGTCGTGGTGAGAGAGCAAGTGTTTCAGAATACAGGCCTCTAATTCTTTTTATTGATGGTTATGATGACAAATTAGCAAGATTTCTATACTATGAACACGAGAAGCACTCTTGATAACCCGGCTAATCATCTTTGTGGCCTTAAAAAACAGGCGTGGTGAGAAAACAAAGTGTTTCAGAATAACGGCCAGAGTCATGACTATGAGTCCACAGCTGTACATCCACTACCTGCTCGCCTCTCGCTAAGCCTTCATTCCACCTCACGCTGTTCGTTTTTGCTGAAGTTACAAAGGAGATTATATAGAGCGAATGTGTTACCGTGCTGCGTCAGAGATGTGTGTGTGTGTGTGTGTGTGTGTG
>NC_087175.1:17823392-17838392 GCF_035594125.1 Scylla paramamosain
GATATTCCTTCGTTTGCCTTTCCTTGAAGATACATCTCAGTAATTAATGTTTTCATATCAATTCAGAGACAGACGCGGTGCTGTAAATCCACAAAGGGATCCTCTTAATGCACAGGATTTCATAGCTGGCGAAGATTAAATACAAATGGCAATGCGTACAAGAAATATAATATGAAAAAAACAGCATATTTTACTATGAAAAAGAACATCATTTCCTATGAAAAAATGCTGGTAATATTCAACAGCGTCCGCTTCCTTCACCAGGCGAGCAATGGGGACAAAAGAATACATTCGCGAGCATTTGTGAGATTCTATTATTTTCATTTTCTAAAAAATAAAAAAAAAAAAAATGAAATAATAATAATAATAACAATAATAGTAGTAGTAGTAATAAAAATAATAATAATAATTGCAAAAAAAGGCTCTAGAAAGGTAAAAAAAATATTGATAGATAAACTAATAAACAAAAAACAATAATTAAACAAAAAAATAATGATAAATAATAAATACAGAAACAAAATTAAGTAAATATATAAACAAACAAATCAGTAAACAAATAATAAATGTCACTGCACCAATTACAAATCAAGTTCCCGTCTCAAAATAATAATCAAATAATTGAGCTGACAAGAGTCTTACGAGTGAATCCTCCGTCCTTCACTGGCAATAACTGGTCGTCAGTATTCAAAAGTTATTTCCTATTACAAAAACGAGAATTTAACATATCCCATATTTTATTCATTTCTTTGTTGTTCTTGGAAAGAGATCTCAAGTTTCTAATTAATACAAAAATAGAAACGATATATTGAAAGTCTTTGTTCCTTTGTTTTGTTTTTTTTTTGTTTGTTTGTTTTTCAGAAGAAAACTTCAAGCAATCTGGTTACTAAGACTGTTCCATTCATCCACCTTTATATTTGAGATCCAGACCGATAAAAGAAGAGGACCAAAAACAAAGAAATGAGAACTTTGAAGCCTTTGCTCTTTGCTTTTTTTTTCTTTCTTCAGAGAAAAAAACTATAAAGTTCTCATTTCTCTGCCTTTTACCCTCTTCTTTTGTCGTTCTGGATCTCAAATAGAAAGGTGGATGGATGGAACAGACTCAGTAATCAAATAGCTAGTGCCGAGTCATAAGCAACTTTTAAGACAAGGTTAGAGAAATTTTATGAATGGGGATGATAGGTAGAAATACAAAAGTCATAATTTAACCAGGGACAACCATGTGTAGGCCTCACGACTTCTTGCACTTTCCCTGGTTCCTTACGTTCTTATGACTATTAACGCAAAAATAATTATAAGTGTAAATTTGCAGCACAAAACACCCGTAATTTCACTGAAACAAATTTAGTAAGATGATTAAATTTCCTCCTCTATACTTCTACGTCTTCTCACCTCCCCCTCTCTCTCCTTGCTCTCATTACCTTCTCACTCCCTTCGATCCTTCCTAACCTGGTTTAGAGACTTTTTTTTTTTTTTTTTTTTTTTTTATGTAGGAAGGATACTGGCCAAGGGCAACAAAAATCTAATAAAAAAAAATGCCCACTGAAATGCCAGTCCCTAAAAGACTAAAATGAGGCAAAGAAATATTGATCAGATACACATTTTATACATGGACTACCATGTGTAGAAGTGAAGGCTTCCTGCACCTTAAAAATTATCATTATGTTCCAAAAAAGGAAGATGCAAAATTTATGGATGGTGATGATAGAAATAAGTAGGCATGTTTTGTAACAGAACTGCCACGTGTAGAAGTGAAGGCTTTCTGCAGCTTAAAAATTATCATTATGTTCCAAAAACAGGAAGATGTAAAATTTAAGGATGATGATGATGATAGAAATAAGTAAGCATGTTTTATAGCAGAACTACCACGTGTAATCCAGGCATGCAGTTAGCAAGATCAGAAGAGCAGTTAGCATGAAAATAGCGATAGAAGACAGCTAGAGATGCAACATTGCGGCGGTGAGAGAGAGGCTGAAGACAGTTAGAGGAGAGGAGTTGATGACACGAAAAGCTTTTGATTCCACCCTGTCTAGAAAAACATTATGAGTGGAACCCCCACCCCCAGACATGTGAAGCATACTCAATACATGGACGGATAAGGCCCTTGCACAGAGTTAGCAGCTGGGGTGGGGGGTGAGAAAAACTGGCGGAGACGTCTCAGAACACCTAACTTCATAGAAGCTGTTTTAGCTAGAGATGAGATGTGAAGTTTCCAGTTCAGATTATAAGTAAAGGACAGACCGAGGATGTTCATTGTAGAAGAGGGGGACAGTTGAGTGTCATTGAAGAAGAGGGGATAGTTGTCTGGAAGGTTGTGTCGAGTTGATAGACGGAGGAATCGACTTTTTGAGGAATTGAACAATACCAAGTTTACTCTGCCCCAATCAGAAATTTTAGAAAGATCAGAAGTCAAGCGTTCTGTGGCTTCCCTACGTGAAATGTTTACCTCCTGAAGGGTTGGACGTCTATGAAAAGACGTGGAAAAGTGCAGGGTGGTATCATCAGCGTAGGAGTGGATAGGGCAAGAAGTTTGGTTTAGAAGATCATTAATGAATAATAAGAAGAGAGTGGGTGACAGGACAGAACCCTGAGGAACACCACTGTTAATAGATTTAGAAGAACAACAGTGACCGTCTACCACAGCAGCAATAGAATGGTCAGAAAGGAAACTTGAGATGAAGTTACAGAGAGAAGGATAGAAGCCGTAAGAGAGTAGTTTGGAAATCAAAGCTTTGTGCCAGACTCTATCAAAGGATTTTGATATGTCCAAGGCAACAGCAAAAGTTTCACCAAAATCTCTAAAAGAGGATGACCACGACACAGTAAGGAGAGCCAGAAGATCACCAGTAGAGCGGCCTTGACGGAACCCATACTGGCGATCAGATAGAAGGTTGTGAAGTGATAGATGTTTAAAAATCTTCCTGTTGAGGATAGATTCAAAAACTTTAGATAGGCAGGAAATTAAAGCAATAGGAAGGTAGTTTGAGGGATTAGAACGGTCACCCTTTTTAGGAACGGTGAATGTAAGCAAACTTCCAGCAAGAAGGAAAGGTAGATGTTGACAGACAGAGCTGAAATAGTTTGACTAGGCAAGGTGCAAGCACGAAGGCACAGTTTTGGAGAACAATAGAAGGGACCCCATCAGGTCCATAAGCCTTCCGAGGGTTTAGGCCAGCAAGGGCATGGAAAACATCATTGCCAAGAATTTTAGTAGGTAACATTAAGTAGTCAGAGGGTGGAGGAGAGGGAGAAACGAGACCAGAATCGTCCAAGGTAGAGTTTTTAGTAAAGGTTTGAGCGAAGATTTCAGCTTTAGAAATAGATGTGATAGCAATGGTGCCATCTGGTTGAAATAAAGGAGGAAAAGAAGAAAAAGCAAAGTTATTGGAGATATTTTTGGCTAGATGCCAGAAGTCACTAGGGGAGTTAGATCTTGAAAGGTTTTGACACTTTCTGTTGATAAAGGAGTTTTTAGCTAGTTGAAGAACAGACTTGGCATGGGTTCGGGCAGAAATATAAAGTGCACGAGATTCTGGTGATGGAAGGCTTAAATACCCTTTGTGGCCCACCTCTCTATCCTGTTTAGCACGAGAACAAGCTGTGTTAAACCAAGGTTTGGAAGGTATAGGTCGAGAAAAAGAGTGAGGAATGTACGCCTCCTTGCCAGACACTATCACCTCTGTTATGCGCTCAGCACACAAAGACGGGTCTCTGACACGGAAGCAGTAGTCATTCCAAGGAAAATCAGCAAAATACCTCCTCAAGTCCCCCAACTAGCAGAAGCAAAACACCAGGGGCACCTTCTCTTAGGGGATCCTGAGGAGAGATTGGAGCGATAGGACAAGATACAGATATGAGACTGTGATCGGAGGAACCCAACAGAGAAGAAAGGGTGACAGCATAAGCAGAAGGATTAGAGGTCAGGAAAAGGTCAAGAATGTTGGGCGTATCTCCAAGATGGTCAGGAAAACGAGTAGGGTGTTGCACCAATTCCTCTAGGTCATGGAGGATAGCAAAGTTGAAGGCTAGTTCACCAGGATGGTCAGTGAAGGGAGAGGAAAGCCAAAGCTGGTGGTGAACATTGAAGTCTCCAAGAATGGAGATCTCTGCAGAAGGGAAGAGAATCAGAATGTGCTCCACTTTGGAATTTAAGAAGTCAAAGAATTTCTTATAGTCTGAGGAATTAGGTGAGAGGTATACAGCACAGATAAATTTAGTTTGAGAGTGACTCTGTAGTCGTAGCCAGATGGTGGAAAACTCGGAAGATTCAAGAGCGTGGGCAACGAGAGCAGGTTAAGTCATTGCGCACATAAACGCAACATCCAGCTTTTGGATCGAAAATGAGGATAGAAAAAGTAGAAGGGAACAGAAAAGGGGCTACTGTCAGTTGCCTCAGACACCTGAGTTTCAGTGAGGAAAAGATGAGTAGGTTTAGAAGAGGAGAGGTGGTGTTCTTCAGATTGAAAATTTGATTTTAGACCGCGAAAGTTGCAGAAGTTAATGAAGAAAAAATTGAGGGGGGTGTCAAGACACTTAGGGTCGTCGACAGAAAGGCAGTTCGACCTGGGGAAATTTATGGTCCCCTCCCCAGATGGGGACTCCGAGACTGGTGTAGGAGTCGCCATGATAATTTTGAAATTTTTGAGTGTGTGCGTTATTAGGTGCTTGTAGTTTTGTGTGGAGGAAGAGAGTTGTCTTTAGAGGGCAGGCTGTGACTGTCTCCTTGTGTTGTGAGACACAAAGGGAAACGTTCAGTGAGGTCACAACTGGGTTTAATGATAAGTTCACAGCACCCCCCCTGAACACTGCTTTAGACCTCACTGGGAGTAATTATCGTTTCGGCAGGTGTCTACTGCCTCCTTCCATTATGTTCTAAGTAAGGTACAAAAACACTAAACTAGAACAAGTGCCTAGAATTAAAAAATGGGCAAGTTTTATACGTGTACGCCGAAAACTTCCTGCATCTTTTCTTATTATTGTAAGGTATCAAGACGCAAATTTATGACTGAGTAGGATAATGGAAAAAGAGGTACGATAGTGGAAAAAATAAACATGTTTTATACAGAGACCCCCCTGTGTTGGCCAGACGACTTCTTGTAGCTTGTTATCATCTATTCTACTTTATTCTATATAAAAGTAAAAGGGAGTCAAAAGGATTATCTAAAACTGAAAAAGTGTCGTTACGTTCCAAGGTACAAAGACACAAAACTAGAACAAGTGTCTGCCTCAGATAACACGACGGGCAGCATTACAGCACCACATCAGGACACGTGCCAGCCTGTGGTGTAAGCGTACCGACTCTGCTCCGAGCGACACAAGGAAAAACAACACTATTGTCAACAACAAAAATCACCATCACCAGAGAGAGAGAGAGAGAGAGAGAGAGAGAGAGAGAGAGAGAGAGAGAGAGAGAGAGAGAGAGAGAGAGAGAGAGAGAGAGAGAGAGAGAGAGAGAGAGAGAGAGAGAGAGAGAGAGAGAGAGAGAGAGAGAGAGAGAGAGAGAGAAATCCAACTGACAAACACGCGCACCCCAACACATACGCACTAAATAAATAAATGTATAAATAATACAAAATAAAAAAAATGACAATAACAGAGGGAGAGAGAGAGAGAGAGAGAGAGAGAGAGAGAGAGAGAGAGAGAGAGAGAGAGAGAGAGAGAGAGAGAGAGAGAGAGAGAGAGAGAGAGAGAGAGAGAGAGAGAGAGAGAGCTTTTGCCACCTGAGGACATGGGAAGATTATTACTGCCACTGACTGATGCTCCCACTCGCTAATTGGTCCACACATTCCCTCTCTTGCTTTGAAACGTTCGCCTAATTAACGTTTCCTTTCTACCCAAACCCCTTCAATAATTATAAGGTACCGCAGTATGCAAACTGAAATTATGGTATCTTACAACTAGATCATGTTTTTTTTTTTTTTTTTGGTAGGAATATTTAATTTATAGCACGTTTTAAAACAAGAATACGCAAGTCAGTCAGCGAAAGAGCGGAGTAATCAGTAGCAGTGTTTCAGGTAACGTCTTTCTAATGCCCTTGAAATATTCTTATAAGTCAGAGGAAATCAGAGAAACGAACCTTAAACCTACATTATTTTTTTTTTTTTAAAGGTTGGGCAAGACTACAGAGAACAGAGATCACTATGGAAGAACACCTAAAGTAATTCCACACCGAAAAAGTTTTATTACTACTCTATTACTTCTCTACTGAAATATTAAGAGACAGGCAAGAGAAAAACACAAATAACAGGTAGAGAACAACACTAAAATACGACAATATGACCAAAAACCACAGGGAAGAAAGACTGGACATACCTTTGGAACATATTAAAACACACACACACACACACACACACACACACACACACACACACACACACACACACACACACACACACACACACAAAACCTAGCCTTTTTATGTAAGCGGGACAGTGGCCAAAAAAAAAAAAAAAAAAAAAAGTACCACTCCCTTATAAGCCAAAAGAATTATTCAAAATCGGAGTTTTATCCAACGACTGTATAATCATGTGCCAGGTATTCTCATTATACGGAAAAAAAAAACAATACAATACATTACAAAATACAATACTGGAATGAACACATTTAAAGCAGCATGATGTGTCGTCCCTGGGCAGTCTTGTGAAGGAGCCCTGTACTTCCCCGTCATAGACTTAGACAGTCCCAAAGTGCTGCCACCCAGACACTGAATACTGATGAACCAACACGTCTCTTCTTCCTTACAGAGTGACACTTCCTCGCAGCGTCTCCATTTACGTGAGACGATAGAGGAATACACTACGGGGGTTTTCAAAGTGATATTAATGGTACTTTGAGAGAGAGAGAGAGAGAGAGAGAGAGAGAGAGAGAGAGAGAGAGAGAGAGAGAGAGAGAGAGAGAGAGAGAGAGAGAGAGAGAGAGAGAGAGAGAGAGAGAGAGAGAGAGAGAGAGAGAGAGAGAGAATAACGTCCTCTTCTTCCTATATCTGAATGTAAAACGTTGTGTGTGTGTGTGTGTGTGTGTGTGTGTGTGTGTGTGTGTGTGTGTGTGTGTGTGTGTGTGTGTGTGTGTGTGTGTGTGTGTGTGTGTGTGTTGCCTCTACTGACTTGCCTCGTTCTTCTCTCCTTCCTGTTGTTTCCTTTCCTCCCCATCTCCTCCTCTCCTTCTTCCCTTCCCTCCATATCCATTCCTTGCCTTCCCTCCAACGTCCTTCCTTCCTTCCTTCCTTCCTTCCTTTCCAGTCTGCTCCGCTCTTCTATATTTCTCCATCTTCTTTCGTTTCTCCCTCTCTATTTGTTCTCACTCCTTCCCCACTTTCACCTCTCCTTTCTTCCTTCCTTGCTTCCTTCCTTGCTTTATTGCCTATCCTTCCATCCCTCCTACACTTTCCGTTCATCTTCTTCTTCTATTTTCTGTATTGTTGTTTCTTTTTATTTTTTTTTCTTTCCTTCTATTTTTCCCTCTGATTTCCTTATTCCATTTATTTTCTTTTATTTCTCTATTCTTAATAAGCCTCTCTCTCTCTCTCTCTCTCTCTCTCTCTCTCTCTCTCTCTCTCTCTCTCTCTCTCTCTCTCTCTCTCTCTCTCTCTCTCTCTCTCTCTTTTCCTCCCTTGGCTTCAATCCCTGTTAAGAAGCAAGCACGCACGCACGCACACGGACATTCATGCCAATAGTCGTCTCCGACATCGACAAATACGTACAGTCTCTCTCTCTCTCTCTCTCTCTCTCTCTCTCTCTCTCATCTCTCTCTCTCTCTCTCTCTCTCTCTCTCTCTCTCTCTCTCACGCCTCAACAAAACTATAAACAAACAAAAACTTTAGTCACCAATCACGGAAGACAAGGCGCAGAATATATGATTAAGAAATAAATAGATAAATAAATAACTAGAAATAAATATATAAATAAATAAAATTATCAATTATAATTATTTCCGTATTGCTTAACTGAATGGAAAAAAAAAGATCAATTACATGAAAATTATGAAGTAAACTATTGTTATTGCTATTTATTATTATTATTGTTATTATTATTATTATAATTATTATTATTATTATTATTATTATTATTATTATTATCATTATTATTGTGAAAAGTAATGAGAGATTAATCAACAAGGAAGTTATGGAGACGAAAGATTGAGTATTTGGCTGGCTGACTGACTGACTGATGGATGGATGGATGGGCTGACTTGACTGATTGATTAAATTATCTTGTTTCACCATAATATAGAAATCAGAGGTGACAGCATGATTTTTATTATAGTTTTTGATTGCTTCCTTGACTGACTGACAATGATTCTGACGTCACATCAGAAAAAAGATAAAACCTTAATTTTTCAGTGTTTAATTTAGACAGTTAGACAGTCAACCTCATTTGCAGAGTATCATGTATTAATGAAGCAGTGTTTACTACTTACTGTCTTAATTAACTGATGTAGTTATACGGCATTGTGTTAACTAACTTATTTACTAAATAACAAATGTTAATCAACTAATATTCACAAAGTATTGCGTGTTAATCAAATGAACATTTGGAGAGTACCTCTTTTAAAAAAGAGATGCAAGGGTGAACCAGTGTGTCATTCAGGGAATATCCACGAAATGACGGAGTAAGAAAGAGAGCAGAGTGGAATGCAGAAGGGAAGTGGTAACAAAAAATTAGATACTTTGGTCACGTAGTAAGAAGCCCAGGAGCCGGTGAAATGAGCCTGGAGAAAACCAATTGAGGAAATAAGATCGAGGAAAAGACACAATGAGAAGGAACGATGGCATTGCGGTAGAACTGCTAAGGTTTGCCAGTCACAGAGGAAGATGCAAGGGACACAAACAACTAAAGGAGATTTGTATATGGCGCCAATCCCTGACTAGAAAACAGCGAAAAAAGTGTTGCGTAAACTCTGGAACTCCCTGCCTGGTTCTGTATTTTCTCCTTCCTATGACTTGAGCTCTTTCAAGAGGGAAGTTTCAAGACACTTATCCTCCCCTATTCGAAAATCCTTTTGACTTCTCTTTGGGGACAGGCACAATTGGGTCATTTTTTTTTTTTTACAACGTTTTTGTTACCCTCGGCCAGTGTTGTTGGTTGCAGTTTTCTCTTACTCTTTTCGAAGGGCAGGGAAGTGCAGGTAGTCATGTATTAAGCAGTATCCGCCTTGAGAGAGAGAGAGAGAGAGAGAGAGAGAGAGAGAGAGAGAGAGAGAGAGAGAGAGAGAGAGAGAGAGAGAGAGAGAGAGAGAGAGAGAGAGAGAGAGAGAGAGAGAGAGAGAGAGAGAGAGAGAGAGAGAGAGAGAGAGAGAGAGGAATTAAAGGTGGTGTTTGTGTTGTCAGTATTTGCAGTCGCTTTCTCTTATACTCTTACTCTCATTAGGGTAATTATGAATGCAACAGTGACTATAACTTTGGAAGGTGGAGAAGTGAGGGTAGTGTATCCATCCAGCTGTGCCCGGCTTAAGGAGAAAGGAAACTGGGGCCGTGTTAGTGTTGCGTTAATGTTTAATTGCCGTTTTCTCTTATTTTATTTTGGATAATCATGAATGCAGTAGTATCGAGAGAGAGAGAGAGAGAGAGAGAGAGAGAGAGAGAGAGAGAGAGAGAGAGAGAGAGAGAGAGAGAGAGAGAGAGAGAGAGAGAGAGAGAGAGAGAGAGAGAGAGAGAGAGAGAGAGAGAGAGCTGGAGAACTCTGAAAGCCAAAGAGAGATGAAAGCTTTTAATTGTTTATCATCTTCGTGGTCTTGTCTATGCTTGCGTGTATCAAATGATAATTAAGAGACGGATAGGGGAATGATAAGGTCATCGTTAATTAGTTGTCTTCTTTCTTCCTTCCTTTTTGTTTTCTTCCTTTTTGTTTTTTGCTTTGTTTTTATATTCTTCCTTTTTAGTTTTGCTTTTTTCCCTTCCATTTTTTTTGCTCTATCTTCGTTTTCTTCTTTTGTTTTTGCTTTCTTTGTTTTTTTTTTGTATTTTTTTGTTTTTTCTTGCTCTGTTTTTTGCTTTCTTTTTGTTTTATTATTCATCTTTTCTCCTCCTCCTCCTCCTCCTCCTCCTCCTTCCCATGAATTGCTGCGTTTCTCTCCTCCTCTTCCTCTTCTTCCTCCTTCTCCTCCTCCTGTCTCTCAATTCAGATTCAATAGTGCAGTTTATCGCAATTAGCCTCCTGAGGGTCAACAGATCTCCCGCTCTTACATTTTTTCTCTCTGTTACTGCGTGTCCATTCTCCTCCTCTTCCTCTTCCTCCTCGTTTTTCTTTTTAATCTATTTAGAGAACGGATTTTTTTTTTTTTTTGCGTGAATTATAAAAAGGGAAATCTGTTAGTTTATAGTGTTGTTATCCATTACAGTTACAATCTAGTCACTTATTTCTTTATTTAACTATTTATTTAGTTATTCATGCATTTATTTATTCTTAGACTTGTTGGTATAAGTGTAGGGAAAATCATTACATCACATTTATTTGAAAGAATTGTTTTTATTTATAGTTTTCATTTAATTATCAATATTATTGTTTAGTTAATCATCTCTTGATATATTTACTTAGTCATATAGTGTTTCATCAAGTTTAAATAAAATCACAGTTCAGTACTCGGATTTATAGAAAAGAATCCTGTTTTTATTCACATTCAGTCTTCATCATCCCCAAAAAATTCAACTAATTACATTTATTTACTTGATCTATTCATCTCAATTTACTTACATGCTCATTCATCTATTCATGTCTTCTTTTATGGAAGAAATATACAAGATATATTAAAAAAAACATCACATCTCACTACACATTTATTTAAGAAAATCCAGTCTTAATTATCTTTCAGTCTTCGTTACCCTACAGAAATTCAACGCATTATCTATTTCCTTTATTCATTCATCTCCATCTATTTACATACTCATTCATCTATTTATGTATTGTTATATAAAAGAAATATTCAACTCATCACATTTCACTAAATATTTGAAAGAATCCAATTTTTATTCCCTTTCAGTCTCAATCCCTACGAAAATTGAACATGATCTCATTAGGAGCAATTGCCTGCGTTCCCTGACGCCTGAGTTAGGTGAGCCGGCTCCTGCCCTGAGATAAAGGGAGGCGGCAGACAAACAAAGCCAAGGAGAGCCCCATCATTATCAATTTTCCCTCTTCTTTTATTGAGAGGAATCGCGGCGTGACGAAGGGCGATCAGCACGACCAGGAGATCCAGAGCCATTATTATCGAGACCAAGAGCCGTTATTATCTATTCTCCCTTCGAGGATTGGGAGAGAAACGGCCACGTGGTAGATGTTTGGGAGCTTTAGATAAACACACACGTGGAAATGTATCTAGTTCTTCTTTCTTTTATCTATCGGTGTGTTTGTGCGTTTTGTTTGTTTTGGTTAGTTGGTCTGGTTCGTAGTGGGTGGGTGGCTGGGCTGGTGGGTGGCTGTTTTAACTAAAATCTTGCTTTCTTTTTTTATGTATTGTCATTTTAGTCTTTGTTGTTGTTATTGTTATTTCTATTACCATTGTCATTTCAATTCTTGTTTTTTTTTTTTATAAAACTTTTTTTTCTTATTGGCTTCCCTCGATTTCACACTTTCTGTCCGTCTTCTTTCGCTTTTGTATTTTTTTTTTATGGGGATGGTTATCATTTTTTTTATCCAGCGACTAACCCACACTCTTTAACCTTTTTTTTCCCCTTCCTTACATTTTCTCTCTCTTCATAGTGACGGATGATCTTTTCCCTCCCACTTTTATTGACTGTCCTTTTCCTTCCCTCTTTTTTTCTTTTTTCCGGGATTATAATTGCGTTTTTCATCCAACACTCTTTTGCGGCTTTTTTTTTCTTTTTACTTTCTTCATTACCGAGACAGCTGCTCATTTTTCCCTTTCCTTTTTTTTTTCTTTTCCTTCCCTTTAGTATTTTTTCTCTCCAGAATTAACTGCTTTTTTTGTCCAACACTTTTGCTGCCTTTTTTCCCCTTTTTAGCTTTCTCTTCATGGTGTGGGATGTTTGCTTTTTCCCACTTCCACTTTTATTAACTGCTTTCTTTCCATTCCCTTTTTTTTATATTTTTTACCAAGTTTTTAATGACTATTATTCTCTCTAAAACTCTATCTTTTTTTTTTATTCTTTTTCCCCCTTTTACTTTTTCCCTCTATCTGGTGACGGATGCTTCCTTTTCTCCCCCTTTCCACTTTTATTGGCTGGTCGATGTGAGCAGAGAGTGGCCACGCTTGCCACTGAGAACAAACACTGGCCTCGTTTTCCTCTGAGCTCATTGATTTTCACTGTTTTATTTTAGAAACTTCACTGTTAACTATTTTACCAGAAGGTTTTTAATTTTTTATCATTTTTTTTTATTGAGATTTTTTTCTTGGTGTTAATTTTGTGTGTGCAGTTTTGTTTGTGTATTGATGTTTTTTTTTTGTTTGCTTGCAATTGTTTTTGTTTTTATTTATCCTTTTACTTAAACACTGCCATATTTATACATATTCACGAAGATGTTTTATTTATATTTTACTTGTTTCTGCGTAATTTTGTTTAAATACCTTACTGCAAGTTTTTTTTTTCTTTTGCGTGTTATTTTCTTTTTATTTGTTACTTCTTTTGTATACATGTACGTTGTGGCTAGTATCAAACTGTGTGTGTGTGTGTGTGTGTGTGTGTGTGTGTGAGTGTGTGTCCGTCCGTCTGCCTATCTGTCGAGACACCCAAAACTGTCACTGCATATATGATGAAATTTGGCAGGCGGGATTGGAATGCAAGCCCAGACAGTGAAAAATAAACTTTATCCAGATTGAAACTTTCCAAAGCTATTTTTTTTTCCTTTTTTTCTTCTTTTAGGGACAAATTTCCCATCCAAAAAATATAAATATCTTCCCGGTATACTTGGTCGTTTTGTCAAAATTAATTTTCCCATCAATAAAAGTCCTTTGATAACTATACATGTATCTACAAATGAAAATGTAATCATCTCCTATCTTCCTGATTAATGTTCGTGTTTTTTTTTCTATTTAATAAAATTGATCATTATCTTTACTAAACTTTGAAGCTTCAAGTACTTTCTTCTTTAGTACACGACCTGCGTTACAACATCCACTTAGTCTCATCTACCTTTGTTTCAAGACACTTATCCTTCAATTTTTGACTACCGCTTTGGACCCTTTTCTGGGACTGGCATCTCAGTGGGTTTTTTTTTTTTTATGGAATTTTTGTTGCCTTTAGCCAGTGTCCATCCTACACTAAAAAAAATAAATAAATAAATAATGTTCCTATTCTTCTACATCCTCTTTCCTTCATTTGATGTATATTATCATTAGTTTTGTTTCTAAAACCTCAGCACTTTCTTCTTTAACTCTCTCACTGCTGAAGACTCATGGCTAATGACATTTAATATTTCGTTTAACATTACACTATTCTTAAACGGCGAAAAAAGACAGCAGGTAAAAAACTGTTTGATCTACTCCGTCACTCCTTTCGCTGTCAGTATCGTCATCCAGTACAAAACTCTGACCTTAAAACACAGCATTCTATGAAGCTTAAGATGAAGGAAGAGCAGTCAACGGGTACAGCTTTACAAGATTCACTTAAGACTCATTCTCTTTCGTGTTATTTTTCCACGTCTCATCTTCCTTATTGATGTTCTTGTTTTCTTCCTCTTTCGCTCACTTCCTATACTGATTATTATTCCTATTTATCTATTCTAAAATTACGCACTTCTTTTTTCTTTAGAGCAAGTCCTGCCTTACATATTTCTCTTCACCCTCATTATTTTCGTAATTTTTTTTTTATGCCTTGTCTTCTTATTAGTGTTTCTTTCCTTGTGGACGACCGCCGTAAACAAAATTCTTCGCAGAAATAAAAACCAACAACTTTTTTTTTCCTTTTACAACGATCCAGGAATTCTGAACGTAGATTTCACATATTTTTTTCTTTTCATCTTTTTTTTGTCTTTCTTTTTTGTTCGTATATCAGTGTATCTCGCTTCCATATTTTCTTGTGTTTTTATCTATTTTTTCCACAACTTTCTTTTTTTCTTGGTTTTCATTTTTAGTCATGTATTCTTTATCGGTTTCATCCGTCTTTTACGAGCATTTTTTTTTTCGCTCATCTTTTTCATCTACTTTTCACGAGCATTATCTTTTATACCTTATCTTTTTTCGTCTCTTTTCATATGTCATTCCATATTTTTCCAAGTCTCCCTCTATCAATCACTTTTCATCTACTTTTCATCAGGCAAATTTATTTTCCATACCGTGCGTCTTTTTTCTCGCTTTTTACTTCACATTTATATACAGGTGAATCTTTCTTTCACATATCTCTCAATTAATAATTTTCATAAACTTTGTACCTCCCTTTCATCTATTGCTGAATCTTTCTTTCATATCTCTCACTATTAATGTTTCATTTACCTTCTATGTATCTTCTAACGTTTCCATTTTCTTCGTATATTTTTTTTATCAATCGCTTTCTTTCAATTCGTCGTAATTTTTTTATTCCCATCAGTCTCCTTGCCCCTTCCCTTTCCTACACCTCACCTTTACATACCCCTTCCTCTTAAATCTTTTATTTCTAACACCATGTTCATTACTTCCTTTCCTTGTTGTTCCTCATATTTTTTGTCTACCTTCTCAGTAATTTTTTCCTGCCATTCTTCCCACCACATCCCTTCCTTGCAACTCCTCGTCTTTCTCATCTACCTTCTTAACTCTACTCCTAAGATCCTCCCTATCACATCCTCTACTTAACCTTCTCGTCTTTCTTTCTCGAACTTCCTCTTCAGTCTTTCATTCTTGTCAGTTTCCCCACCACCTCTCTTCCCTGCATGCCGTGTCGTGCTAGCCGCGTCTCCCCGATTGTTCTCTCTTGAGCCGTGTTGCTGTGCTGAAGGTGGAATTATTGGTAAATTCCTGTAGGTGTGGTGCAAGAAATTTCTCTCTCTCTCTCTCTCTCTCTCTCTCTCTCTCTCTCTCTCTCTCTCTCTCTCTCTCTCTCTCTCTCTCTCTCTCTCTCTCTCAGGATAATTAAGACTC
>NC_087175.1:17843392-17853392 GCF_035594125.1 Scylla paramamosain
CTTCTTCCCTTTTTCCTCCCACCCTTCCTCCCTCCTTCCTCTCACCCTTCATCCCTCCTCTCTCTCTCTTCCTTCCCCCCTCCCATCCCCTAATTCTTCCCTCTGTCCTCCCTTTCTATCCCCTCTCCTTCCCTCCTTCCCTTCCTCCTCTCCCTTCCCGCCCTCTCTCCACTTTGCTAAGTTCAGCGGTGTTGCAACTTTATTTTTGCTACCAGTCTATTTGTACGAACGCCTCCGTCCGAAAAAAATAAATAAAATAAATAAATAAATAAATAAATAAAAAAGAAGAAAGATCCGATGGAGTATTTTTGCTATCAATTTATTCTTGTATGAACACCTATGTGGGAAAAATATTTGGCACGGAGGGGGAGAGAGAGAGAGAGAGAGAGAGAGAGAGAGAGAGAGAGAGAGAGAGAGAGAGAGAGAGAGAGAGAGAGAGAGAGAGAGAGAGAGAGAGAGAGAGAGAGACTGACTGAATGGATTAAAAAAGCGAAAAAAATAGAATAAAAGACAAAAAACGTGAGAAAGAAGAACAATATTTAAGTGGAAGGAGGGAGAGAGAGAGAGAGAGAGAGAGAGAGAGAGAGAGAGAGAGAGAGAGAGAGAGAGAGAGAGAGAGAGAGAGAGAGAGAGAGTATAAGCAGGTCTTCCTTAACTTTCCCTTGGGTGAAAGAAATAACCGCAATGCACATTCTCTCTCTCTCTCTCTCTCTCTCTCTCTCTCTCTCTCTCTCTCTCTCTCTCTCTCTCTCTCTCTCTGAAAAGTTCCGCGGGTTCTGTTTTTCTTTCTCTCACGGTAATTATGCGACAAAACAATCTCATCAACTCTCCGCTTGTATTCTGAATTTTTCACCTTGTTAACCCTCATTTTGCACAGTCTTCACGGCGCACCTCTCATGTTACTTGAGCCTCGGTTTAATAAAGTGTGACACGTGGAGAGAATGCCAGAAGATAGAACACCCTCGAAGACTGACGCATGGCAAGAGTAAGGACCATATTCTGAAACACATATGACTGCATCTCCACTACTTTCAAAAGGCTCTAGTTAAAGTGATGGGTTTTTAGGAGTGTCTTTACGGTTCTAATGACATATTAACAACATTTCCACATTATGGGTAAGAGAAACTGCCTTGAGAACCCGGTTAATAATCTCTGTGGCCTTTGAAAATCGTCGTGGTGAGAGAGTAAAGCGTTTCCGAATAAGGGTGTAAGACTGAGAGGAAGACCAAGAACGACCATGGAGGGAGTCAGTGAGAAGAGCAGGTGGTGGGAGACTTGCCGAGAACTGACCCTTTTGGCATCAGACCGGGGAGCATGGTCAGGATTAAAATGATCACAAAACATAATAAAAGCTGCAAGAAATCCTCAGGCCTACAAGTGACATTTACAGTATGAATCATTCCTACCTATCTCCACTTATCAACCCACATCGATATATTCTATATAATCTTTTTAAGCTCCCTAATGACTCAGTGCTAACAACCATTCCACTCGCCTACCTCTTTATTTGAAAACCGATTCCTTTATATCTCTTTAAAATCGACTTCTTCAAGCTTGAACCCATTATTTCTTACTCCATCCTGATTACTGACCTTGGAAATTTTGCTTACGTCACTCTTGTCATATCCCCTACCCCACTTAACTGTCTTTTGTACCCTGAAATAGGAGAGCTAGGTCAGGATTCACACGAGCACTCAAAAGACCCTGCCTGGTATCCTCCGGAGGGAAATTCAAGGGTAAAACTGCAAGTCAGTATACTGTTTGCCTTCACGTGTCAAGGAGACCAGACAGGCACAAAAAATTATGCTAAAAACGCGTACCCAAATTGTCGCTTGCCTAGAAAAGTGTAAAAAGGAATTTGAAATAAGCTGTGTTGGTCAGTTTAGTTCACAAAGTGTCCTGGTGACCGTACTTTTTGTCTGTATACAAATGCACTACTAAGTCTTCAGTCTGTGTAGGAGAAATTACGTCTACACTTCATTTTCATGATAGTTTGTATAGGAAAAATTTACTTTATTTTCACGATAATTTCATAGATGTTTTATTATTTTCAGTCTGTTTGTGAAAAATCACTTAGTAAATATCAAGATATCTACGTAAATATTACTTTATCTTCGGCTTAAGTTTAAACAGAGCGTCATTATCTTTAGTCTTTGTACACCATCGCCACTTTTTCAGTCTATATACAGTCCATATTTTCAGTCTTGTGTAAAGAAGTGTCACTCGATTTGAAAACTCGATGTAAGAATCGCCGTGTGTAAGTGTAGGTATACTCGTACAGGCATTGCCAAGTGTAGACATGATGGCTTCCTGTAGCTTTCCTTGCTTTATGCTGCTTACTTTTTGTTGCTTATTCCATTCACCCGCTCTCACAGCCTCACATTTATCCCAGACAAATTCACTCCAGACACACATTCACCCTGTCACACATTCACCCCGTCACACATTCACAACCTCACTTCCTCCCCACAATCCCACTCCTCCCCACATTCACCCCCACAATCTCATTCCTTCCCTCACTCACCCCACAACCTCCTTTCCCAACATTCACCCCCACAACCTCACTTCACATTCAACCGCAGGACCTCATTCCTTGCCCACATTCACCTCACAACCTCCACGGGTCCCCATTTCTCCAGTCCCGCCGAGCAATAAGGCTTGGACAGACCATGGACCAATACAGCGTAGAGTGGGGCCGCCTGTCATGCTGATAAAGCGCCGCTCCACGTGACAAGTGTTCCTCCCCCGTGCCGGCCAGGCGGGGTATACGAGGTGTGTCATTAAAGTTCCAGGACTGGTGCCACACAAGTTTTATTTCACATCCAGGCTACAAACTATAGGTTATCTCCTTCGAAGTAATCCCCCTGGCACCGCATGCACTTGTCCATCCTTCTCTGCCAGGCTTGCATGCACTGCTGGAAGGATTCTTGCGGGATGCTCCTCAGCTCCGTCGTCACGGCCTTTTTGATGTCGTCCGCATCATCAAAACGGGTCCCCTTCATGACCTCCTTGAGCTTGGGGAAGAGGAAGAAGTCGCACGGAGCGAGGTCAGGTGAGTAGGGCGGTTGCTCCAGCACGGCGATGTTCTTCTTGGCCAAGAACTCTCTGATGCTCAGGGCATTGTGAGCAGGCGCATTGTCGTGGTGAAGCAGCCACGAGTTGCCCTGCCACAACTCCCGCCTCTTCTCGCGCACTGCACGAAGCAGACGCCGCAGTACTTCTTTGTACACATGTTGGTTGACTGTCTGGCCCTGTGGCAAGAACTCGCAGTGGACGATGCCCCTCACATCGAAGAAAGCGATCAACATGACCTTGAAGCTGGACCTGGACTGCCTTGCTTTCTTCGGCCGTGGCGACGCCGGACTCTTCCATTGAAGGCTCTGGCGTTTGGTCTCCGGGTCGTACTCAAATACCCAGGACTCATCGCCGGTGATGACTCTCCTGAGCAAGTCTGGTTCAGTTTCCAGACGCTCGAGGATGTCCTGACACACCTGCATGCGTCGTCCCTTCTGGTCATCGTTCAGGAGTCTCGGCACCATCTTCGCACAGACTTTCCGCATGCCCAGATCTTCAGTGATAATCTTCCACACGCTGTTGTGGTTCATGCCAAGCTCATCTGCGATCTTTCGAACAGTCAACCGACGATCGTCACGCACCATCTGCTTGACACGCTCAACATTGGCCTCATTCCTGCTCGTTGAGGGTCTTCCACTCCTGGGGTCATCTTCCACGTCCTCCCGGCCCTCTTTGAACCTCTTGCACCACTCAAAAACACGTGAGCGTGACATTGTCTCATCCCCGTACACTTTTTGCAGCATACCCAGTGCTTCTGACGGCGTTTTCCCCAACTGCACCAAAAACTTCAAGTTTGTTCGCTGTTCAGCGCTCATTGTTAAACGACCTGCAACAGAGGACATGATTTTAAAAGCACGTAAGAAAAAGATTAGTGACTGTAGAGGGTTGGGAGCGCAGTTGTATACTCCAGAAGGATTACTTTGAAGGGGAAATATGGTGGTTTGTGGCTTGGGTTTGAAATTCATCTTTTAGGACACCAGTCCTGGAACTTTAATGACACACCTCGTATAATACAAGCTGCGCCAGGCATCGCGCACTTTCATAAACCGTAAGATGCGGATTTTGCGTCAATATTGTACACGAGGATGGTAGTAATGAAGGACGGGGTGAGTTTCGTAGCACCTGAGTTATGGTGTTGTGGTAAGCTGGTTAGGTTAAGTTGGTTAGATTACGTCAGCTTAGGTTAGGTTAGGTTGGGTTAGGTTAGGTTGGGTTGGATCAGGTTAGGTTGGATTGGATCAGGTTAGGTTAGGTTAGGTTGGGTTGGGTTAGGTTGGGTTGGATCAGGTTAGGTTAAGTTAAGTTAGGTTAGATAGGTTGGGTTAGGTTAGGTTGGGTTAGGATAGGTTGGGTTGGATCAGGTTTGGTCGGGTTGGATCAGGTTAGGTTAGGTTAAGTTAGGTTAGGTTGGGTTAGGTTGGGTTGGATAAGGTTACGTGGATTGGGTTGGGTGAGTTGGGTTTTTGTATGGTTTCGTCAGGTTGGTAAGACGAAATTATATGGGTTAGGTTGGGTTGGGTTTTTTTGTTTGGTCTGGTTTAGTTTGGTTTGGTTATATTGATCAAGATTAGATTAGATTAGTTTAAATTAAGTTAGGTTACGTCAGGTTAGGTTTAGAGAAAGCAATACCTCTTATAATCAGCAATGCAGGGATCGAATAAATAGCACCATCGATCCGATAGTGGCAATGCAGCGACGAGGAGTAAATAATGCAGAAGAAAGACACGCACTATAGAAAGACACTCGCTATAGAAAGACACTCACTATCATGTATCTACACTAGTTGGTTACAGATAAGCATGTATTACCGGTTCAGTTAAGCTCCCCTTCCTCCATAAGCATTCAAGAAAGCACAGATCCACCAACGCCAAGGATCAAGAAATACTGAAGGTTTTAACAATTCCCTCGGCTATGAAGAACCATACATATTTTCCAGGTACATTAAGAGAGGTTCTGGACAGGAGAAAAAATATATTTTTCCAATAATACTAAAAGAGGAAAACGAAGAACACAATGAAAAAAAATTACATAAAAGCACGCACGCACGCACACGCACACACACAAAGAGAGCGAGAGCGAGCGAGAGAGAGAGAGAGAGAGAGAGAGAGAGAGAGAGAGAGAGAGAGAGAGAGAGAGAGAGAGAGAGAGAGGAGACGTCAGGAGTGCAATGACAATTCATATCATAAAGTCTCGCCATACACACTTGTTGCCTCAGCCCGACATCTTGATGAATGACACTCTCTCTCTCTCTCTCTCTCTCTCTCTCTCTCTCTCTCTCTCTCTCTCTCTCTCTCTCTCTTTTTATTTAAACAAATATTTACAGAAAAGCTTAAAATTCCACGTTGAGTATGGAATTATTTAAAAAGCCTATGATAGTATTATTTACAGGAATAACACTATACATACTTAACATAAAGATAATAATAGTAATACAATAATACAATAAAATAATAAAAATTTAAAGCGCCAGTGGGGACAGGTGCGTGCTACGCCAGCTGTGGGCTGCCAGCTTCACCTGGTGCGTGGACATGTCCTGCACTTGGGGCGTGGCCACCGTGAACATGTTCCACAGCCGCGAAGTCCTGGCTGTGTAGGTGCGCTGGTGTTGGCTAGAGCGAGATCGAGGCACCTTCACTAGCTCGTCGCTACTGGCCGCAGCTCTGGTGCACCTCTGCACTGTGTGTGGCAGCAGCCTCAGGGGGTCAAGGTGAGGGACCCTCTGCACCTGAGTTTTGTGGCACACCACTAGTGCCGACACGTCCCGGCGGTGCTCCAGTGACGTTACTGGTGGTGGGTGCTGTTGGTCCTCATCGGTGGCCACCAAGTGCAGGGCTCGCCGCTGCACAGCATCCAGTCTCTGCATGTGGGTGGCGGCACTCGACATCCAGGACAGGGCACCGTACTCCATACATGGGCGTATCTGTGCCCTGTATAGCGTGAAGATGCCCCGTGGGTCGAGGGTGTTCGCAATCCTGCGCAGGGCAGAGACTCGGAGAGAGGTTTGGCGGGCCACGACAGCGATGTGGTGATCGAAGCGTAGGCCGCAGTCCACAGGCACGCCCAGGATCTTGATGTAATCCTGAAGTGGCAGGCTCTTGCCTCCAAAACGCAGCTGTCCTGAGACTGCGTGTGAGGCACCTGGGGACCGCGAGATGACCATCGCCTGCGTCTTCTCAGGAGCGAAGTTAACCTGCCACATCTTTCCCCATTGCTCCACCAGTCCGAGCTGCTTGTTCAGCTCAGTGACGGCACGCTGACTGTCAAGGCGGCAGTAGGAGCGGGAGAGTGTGCAGTCGTCGGCGTATGCTGCCACAGATGGCAGCTGCCGGAGGAGGTCGTCGATGTATATGTTCCATAGGACTGGGCCCAAGACGGAGCCTTGTGGAACTGAGGCCCGGACAGGTGAAGGCCTTGATGACTGCCCGTTGACTACTACCTGAAGGGTCCTACCCTGGAGGTAATCTTCGAGGTCACCTTGGACACCCTTGGCGCGAAGCTTTTCAATGAGCCCCGCGTGCCAGACCCTGTCAAAAGCCCCAGCAATGTCCAGGGCCACCACAAGGGTGTCCAGGCCTTCTTCCATGACGTCTTGCCAGTCCATGGAGAGGATGAGGAGGAGGTCTGCGGTGGATCTGCCAGACCTGAAGCCAAACTGCCTGTCTGAGAGGAGATGGTTCTCGCTCAGGTGTTGGCAGATGGCAGCAGCCACTTTTTGCTCCAGCAACTTGCCCACCACTGAGAGCAGGGAGATGGGTCTATAGTTGCTGGGCTCAGACCTTGAGTTTTTCTTGTGGACCGGGACCACACGCGCTTCCTTCCATACTGAGGGCCACTTCTTCTCCCTCAGGCAAGATGTGAAGACGGTGGTGAAAGGGGCTGACAGCTCTCTAGCGTAGTGCTTGAGGAGCCGTGGGCTGACGTCATCCGGGCCTGTGGCTTTACCCACATCCACCGCACCGAGTAGCCGCTCAACCTGCTCTGCCGTCACCAAGACAGTGGTGACAGTGCAATCAGTTTCCGGGGCCAGCTGTGGTACAGGTCGTGCCGAGTCATCAACCTTCATCTTGTTGGCGAAAAGCTCGGCGAGGAGTGTGGCCTTGTCTGCACTGCTCGTGGCGGTGGATCCGTCAGGTCTGGTGAGTGGAGGAAGAGTCTCGCGGTGACATGCTCCTTGCTGCTCCTTCACCAGATTCCACCAGGTCTTGTTGCCAACACCTGGGCCACTGAGCTTTCGCCTTCTGTCCTCCCTTAGCTGATTCCTCGCCCATCTGCAGATGGACGTCATCCTCTTACACGCCTGCCGGTGCAGCGTCTTGTTCCTGCGTGACGGGTGTCGCTTGTACCTCACCCAGGCAGCATGCTTGACCTCGGCAGATGCTCTGCAGCGAAAACCAAACCAGGCGGGATCACTAGGCCTGGAGAGATATACTCGGCTTGGCACATGCTGCTGTTGGAGGGCTGGTGAGGGTGCGTGCCTTGGTCTCAGCATCTCCCATTAGAAGGGACTCCCAGTCCGTGTTCTCCATGTCTTGCTTCATGGATGGCCAGTCCGCCCTGTTCCAAAGCCAGACGGTACGCGGGATAGCGTCTTCCCTCGCCGTTTGCAGCTCGACCTGAGACAGCACGGCAAATAGGTCTGAGCTGCCCACTGGTCCTAGCTGTTGGCAGCTGATGCTGGCTTCGGGTAGGTCTGTCACCACAGGATCCAGCAGCCCTCCCCGCTCGTGTGTAGGGAAGGTGACATGGTTGGTTAGGGCCTGAACAGCCAGGAGATTATTGAAGGCATCCTGCTCCATGTGGAAGTTCAGGTCCCCCACTATCATCACATGGGAACACTTGTGACGCTGCAGCAGGGTGTCGAGTTCCTCCGTCAGGAAGTCTAGCGGGGCTCGTCCTTGTCTCGGGGGGCGGTACATGACACAGAGGAGAAGCCCACTGTTGTCTGCAAGTACCACCCTGAAGAACAGTGCTTCCATCAGGTGTGGCACGGCTACCTCAAGTTCCTGTGTTTGGAGGCCGTCCTTAAAACAGGCAGCGACACCTCCGCCTGCTCTATTTTTTCGGTCCATCCTCACCCACAGGGAGTAGCCTGATATTTTGCCGAACGTCGGCTCCACCTCGTCACTCAGCCACGTTTCTGTTACTGCGACAATGTCAGCACTATGTCTCAGCACGAAATTGTGGCTAAGGTCACCTACATTGGTGCGGAGTCCTCTCACGTTGGCGGAGACCACAGTCAGGTGACAGCTGGGGCGTCTGTTCCCTTGCCTCCTCGCGTTGGCTTGGGAATGAGGTGTGGTGGTGAGGCGAGACGCATTAGTGTCTGCCCTGCCACGAGGAGAGATTCCAGCTGGGGTAGTGACCGGGTTATGGCTGCCAGGAAGGCTGGAGGGGGGCCTGAAAGGGCTGCTGGGGGTGAGGAAGTTGTTGCCGCGCTAAACCCTCCGTCAGAACCCTCATGAACATTCTCTCCTGCCTTTGTTCCTGGTGTTCGTCAGCAGCACGGCTGTAGCACATCTCAGCAGTGTGGCCGGGGCGGAAGCAAGCGCGCGCGCGCTCTCTCTCTCTCTCTCTCTCTCTCTCTCTCTCTCTCTCTCTCTCTCTCTCTCTCTCTCTCTCTCAGCACACTTCCCACGCGCCTCACAGGTACACCAAAACACAAGCCAAGCAAATCCAAGCATTTTTTTCCACCACCAGTTCTCCCGATCACGGTGATAACCTGCTACAGAGAATTACCTTAGAGGATTAAACATCCAGTCATTCGGGGAAGCAAATCAACCAGTATTTCTCTCTCATAAACTGAGAAGTGCTTCAAAGCTTTATTCTATCCCCCAGAGTATTGGTCAAACTCTATACAGTGCAATCAGAGTTATCATTCCGTGCATGATTTTTACCTCCTCTCATACCGTTGCCGTGTGTAACATCAGATGGGGGGTTAAAAATGTCTTTATACCGTACACGGGGAAAACTGCCGGTATGCGTTGGACTAGAAATAGCACAGATATACAGTATTCGTGCTATGACAGCAGTAAATTTCTATGAAATGTAGTGAACGATAGCAGCAAGATCAACAACGGCAGTAACAATAGTACGAAACAACAACTATATACAATATGAAAAGCTACGAAGATAAATTTAATAAAAAAAAATATTAGTATTATAATTAGACCAATGTTTTTTTTTAAGTACAAGTGGCGATAGCAACAACAGCAGCAACAGCAGCAGTAACAGTAGCAACGAAAACAACTTTTGTTTTATATATAACATCAAAAGCTACGAACATACATTAGGTATAAAATTCATGACAAAACACGGAAAGCCAAGGAATAATTCAAACCAAGAAGTTTTGTGATTTTTCTTCCCTTGTACAATACTGTTACTGTATTTAACGAAAGCGAAAAGTAAATATTTTTTTCTTCATTCTATACGGTGAAAACTGTGCGTGGGCGGCGGAACTAAAAGGGCACAAATATATTCGTACTAAGGCCATGAATGTTTTGCGAAGTGTAACTGGCAACAGCAACACCAGCAAAACCATGAGGAACAACACCTCGAAAAGCAACAAAAGCAAGAAATAACTGAATTCTAAACTTCCCTCATGGATTGGCGCCTTCAGTGTGTGTTTTTCTTTTTAATCAGTTTTGATGCTGTTGACCAAAGACACTAACTTGAAGACAAAAGTAACAGTAACAAGAGCATAAAAACAGGACTAGAGCTGTATATCAAAAGCTACGACCATGAATCATATCCAAAAAAGTATGACAAGATCGACGTTGAAGAAGAGAAAATCATTCAACCCAAGAAATTTTAATCCATTCTCAAAATAATGACTCGAGTGCCAAGAAAGATCCAGAATTATTCAAACTAATCTCTAATAAGTCAAATCTAAAAATAAAAAAAAATGAAAAAAAGTCATTACGAGTTT
>NC_087175.1:17858392-17913392 GCF_035594125.1 Scylla paramamosain
GACGTCACTGATTCATCACCACCGCTGTTTTGTTACAATATTAGGAATTTGATACATCATGCTGACGATGTTTTGGCACAACGCTGCTTCCAACACAACACTACCGCAACTTTGATACACTGCTGCTTATCAAACACTACTTACTTTGGTACAACTCTGCTTCTAACAACGGCACAACTGCGATACAACGTTGCTTATAACAACAATGTTTTGGTACAACGCCACACAGTACTGCAATTATTTCGGTACAACATTCATGTTTTGGCACAACAAGAATGCTTCGGCATAATCCTAAGACGTTGGTATTTGTTAAATGACTTACGAGCCAAAACCACGAAATTTCTTATATTTTAGCCTCCATAAGTCCTCTTGCACACAAAATACAAATAGTGGACAAGAGCAAAACCAAGCCCTACCCTGAGTAGCAATACCTGAGCAGCACCAGAGGGAAAACACACCAATTTGCGGAAAGGCACAGTTAGTCATGGTCTGAAATCGAGACACCTCCTGCACTTCCAATGTACTGAGCATTTTTACCACACAAAGCCTGATAATTGAAAAGATTCTTAGATCAGAGGACTTATGGTTTAGCAAAACTCTTAACAAGTTAAAGAAGTGCAGTAAATTATCCTGATTCTGACTAAGGGAATAATGGACATTTTAAACGTTACCTTGGCTGGGTGCCTGTGAGCTCTGGGGTGGAGAGAAAACACACCAATTTACGTAAAGGTACAATAGTCATGGCCAGAATTACAGTACCCTCCTGCATTTATTCGCACTTTGTCTAGTATTTTTCCCACATTATGCCCTTACATCTGTTAACAATCTGTCTCCCTGACGTCTGAGAGATTCTAAGCAGACCAGATGACTTAAGATTCAGAAAAAAAAAAAAAAACTAAACAGACGAAATAAGTGCAGTAAATTACTTTATTTCTGATTATGACAACACTGGACAGACTTTACACTTTACCTTGCCTGGGTGTCGATGATCTCTGGAGGAGAGGAGGAGGAAGGCCAGAAGTGCAGGAATACGAGCGTGTCTGGCCTCCTTACCCTCCCTCTCCCGAGACTGGCTGGAACAATGCACACACAGCCGCCTTGTTTGTCTTCACAGCCACCTGGGAGTGCCTCGAGTGTGTTCCCCTCCTTCCTACAGTCAAGACCACGAGCACGTTCATATCCCGAGGTGCACGGCTAAACTTTTCTTTTTTTTTTTATTTATTTATTTTTCATTTTATATATATAGATATATATATATATATATATATATATATATATATATATATATATATATATATATATATATATATATATATATATATTTTTTTTTTTTTTTTTTTTTTTTTTACACTTCCGGACCACAGAGAGCACTTGCATAACTGTATAACTTGGAGAAGAGTCTAAGGTTAATGTACCGAAATGGGCAGCACTGCAGGGAGCTTCATAAGTAGTTGGAGTTGCAGTTCGAGTGTCCACCACCTTCCTTCCTGTGTCCTTGTGCAACCCAAGTCTTCTTTTCTTCCTCCTCGCAACCTCCCTCGCGCCACGCCTCGCCTCATTCCTGATAGGGAAGGAAAAGTGACACAGCGTAAGAAATTCAAAAAGGTGCGTTCTGTTCTCTATTTACACATTTCTAAACGGACATTGCACTAGCTAAATAGTCTCTCTCTCTCTCTCTCTCTCTCTCTCTCTCTCTCTCTCTCTCTCTCTCTCTCTCTCTCTCTCTCTCTCTCTCTCTCTCTCTCTCTCGATCCCTTTGTAGTAATAATCACACACACACACACACACACACAGTGTTTATTGGCCATTATTAATCACATTAGTAACATTTCTAAAGCATGATTAATCACAGAATTACCATAGAATGCTTGTATATTCCGTATAGCAATTTATGTTCATTAAAGACATTATACATTAAAAAAAAAAAAAAGTTTCTCAAATGTGCTGGATATTAACAATCAGTAAAGCCAACATGCACACACACACACGACCAAGATCATAATATAAGTTAAGAGTTTTGGTTTTCTGTTTTAATCTGCACTTAGTCACGCTGAGTGGCGCTGCGCTCTGGTATAGCGGAAATATTTGCAGGGCCAGAGAGCAGGACGACCTTAATTGAACGAAAATGTTTTCCTCGTGCGTGTATGTGTGTGTATTCCTATATATGTGCTCTCGGGAATTCTTAATTTCACTTTTTCTTGATCCTCCTTCCCTCTCTTTCCCATTTTTTTTTTTTTTTTTTTTTGTCTTTCTTACTTTCCTCTTCTTTTTCATGTGCTGCGCTAGACGATTTTAAAGAGCAAAAAACTAAACTATTTCAGGTCTTTCTATTCGTTTTTCCTACCCGTGTTTCGACAAAATATTACTAATTATGTACTGTTCAAATTTGTTGCTCGAAGTAAATAAAATTTATGAAAATATGATTATAGATTTTTCAATTTGATTATATACTATTATTTTTGAGGGGATGAAAAAGAAGCAGAGAGAGCAGTATCTATGTAAACTTCTTTAAACTTCCGCAAGTCTTCTTTATGCACAGTAAATAAAATTAATGAAAATACGATTATAGCTTTTTCCTTTTAATTATATTATTATTGTTTTTGAAAGGTTGGGAAAGAAGCAGCGAGAGCACTAACTATGTAAACTTCTGTAAATTGTGGCAAGTCTTCTTTATGCATAGTATATAAAATTAATGAAAATACGATTATAGCATTTTCCTTTTAGCTATATATTATCAATTTTGAGGGGTTGGGATAGAAGCAGAGAGAGCAGTAACTAGGTAAACTTCTGTAAACTTTGGCAAGTCTTCTTTATGCGTAGTAAATAAAATTAATGAAAATACTGCTATTGCTTTTTACCGTTATTGCTTTTTACCGTTTGATTATTTTTATTCTCTTTTGAGGGGACGAAGGGAAGCAGCAATCATATAAATTTTTTTTTTACTTTTTTTTTTGCAGCCATTTATCAGTTTCCTATATGCATGACAATAATAAAACTAATGCAAAAAAAAAAAAACACACTCAATTTTTTTTTCTTTTTTGTCAATTGCTAGTGTCCATCAGTCCTGAAGAGCAAGAGCAGTGATTAGCTGTGATCAAAAAAAAAAAAAAGGGAAGGGGAGCTGGCAATAATTATATGAAGCCTTATTGTAAATAGTTCCTCGTTACTATCAATCATAATACAATAATTAACAGCAGCATCAATCACTTAGTGCATGGTCGTTATACCCCCCGGCCCGGCACGCCTCCTCCGTCAGCGTACAGGTGAGGGAGGACGTCGTTCACCTTTAGTTACCTAGTTTAGTTCACCATGTTAGTTTAGTTCACCATGGGAGGCACGAGGTAAAAAGGCAATAATATACAAGGAAACAAGGCAAAAGGAAACAAAGCAAAGGGCAATAAGGTACAAGGAAGATACAAGGCAGCAAGGTAAGGAGGCACAAGGCACGAGCCAACAGGCACAAAGCAACAAGACACAAGACAAAGCAATGACCTACGACCATCTCGTTGATTATTAACCATTTTGTCTGCGATATGCAACAATTTATATACTTCACCAAAATCAATGTATGGAATCCTTATAAGTACCTTTTTTTTTTCTTTTATGTAGGAGGGACACCAGCCGAGGGTAACAAAAATCCAATAAAAAAAAAAGAAAAAGGGCACACTCAGATGCCAGTCCCCGAATAGCGTCCACAGTGATACTCAAAAACTGCGGGATTGGGGTCTTGAAACCTCCCTCTTGAAGGAGTTCAAGTCAAAGGAAGGTGAAAATACAGAAACAGGCAAGGAGTTCCAGAGTTTACCAGAGAAAAGGAAGAATGATCGAGAATACTGGTTAATTGGAATACTGGTGGACAGAATACGGGTGAGAGAAAGAAGAAAGTCTTGTGCATCGAGGCCGCGGAAGGAGAGGAGGCATGCAGTTAGCAGGATCAGAAGAGGATTTAGCATAAAAATATCGGTATAAGATAGCCAGAGATGCAACATTGCGGCGATTAAAAAGAGGCTGAAGACAGTCAGTTAAAGGAGAGGAGTTGATGAGGCGAAGAGCACTCAAATAGAGTGGTAAATGAATGGAACCGACTCAGTAATCAAGTTGTTAGTGCTAAGACATTAGGGAGTTTTAAGAGAAGATTAGGAGGATTTATGGATGGGGATGATAGGTGGAAATAGGAAGGCATATTTCATACAGGGACTGCCACGTGTAGGCCTGATGGCTTTTTGCAGCTTCCCTTATTTCTCATGTTCTTATGTTCTAAAGCTTTTGATTCCACCCAGTCTAGAAAAGCGGTATGAGTGGAACCCCCCAAACATGCGAAACATACTCCATACATGGACGGATAAGGCCCTTGTACAGTTAGCAAGTGGAAGGGTGAGAAAAGCTGCCGAAGACGTCTCAGAACGCTTAACTTCATAGAAACGGTTTCAGGTAGAGATGAGATATGAAGTATCCAATTTAGAATATAAGTAAAGGACAGACCGAGGATGTTCAATGTAGAAGGCGGGGGACAGTTGAGTGTCATTGAAAAAGAGGGGATAGTTGTCTGGAAGGTTGTGTCGAGTTGCTAGATGGAGGAATTGAGTTTTTGAGGCATTGAACAATACCAAGTTTGCTCTGCCCCAATCCGAATTTTTTGAGAGATCAGAAGTCAGCCGTTCTGTGAACTGTTTACTTCATGAAGGGTTGGACGTCTACGAAAAGACATGGAAAAGTACAGGGTGGTATCATTAGCGTAGGAGTGGATAGGACAAGAAGTTTGGTTTTGATCATTGATGAATAATAGGAAGAGAGTGGGTTACAGGACAGAACCCTGAGGAACATCACTGTTAATAAATCGATTTAGAAGAACAGTGACCATCTACCACAGGAGCAATAGAACGGTCAGAAATTAAACTGGAGATGAAGTCACAGAGAGAAGGATAGAAGCCGTAGGAGGGTAGTTAGGAAATCAAGACTATGTGCCAGATTCTATCAAAAACTTTTGATATGTCTAAGGCAACAGAAAATTCACCAAAATCTCTAAAAGAGGATGACCGAGACTTAGTAAGGAAAGCCAGACGATCACCAGTAGAGCGGCCTTGATGGAACCCATACTGGCGATCAGATCTACAAGAAAGAAGATAAAAAGAAATAGATTTTCGAATATGAACTTGAATATAGGTTAGGCGTTCAAGTTTTGGGGTAACACAGGAAGCACCAGAATCCAGGCCATCACTCGCATATTGACAGATGCATTAACTCTTGACTAATGACAGCATGCCATTGTTACTTTATATCAGCATTGCTACACGGCTTTAATGAGGAAAGATAAAACTACAGACACTAAAATCTTTGAGTTGTTACTGCTCGCTTTTGTTTTCAGTGCAATTTTTCAATTCAATACAACTCTTAACTTGTTCTACTCGGGAAACACTAAACAATTTCTATGAACAAAATTAAGCTGGAACCATTAAAATGTTCTGAGTTCATTGATTTATCTATTTATTATTCTTACTAATTTTGTATTTATCTGTATTATTTTTTTCTGCCTTTCTTTTCACTAATTTACTGTTTACTTCAATGTGAAGAAAGTGGGGACACTTTTGATACTAGACTGACACTTTCCTCTTCATAAATAAATTGTACTGACGGTTAACTTTTCTACTGCGTTCAATAAAAAATACTCACTTTCCCATCAGGACAGTCTGCAACTTACACTGGTACTTTCCTCCTATCAAGTAAATTTTAAGTCTTCAGCTTCACTTTACATCATCATCAGCACCAGCCTGATTCCAACCTTCACTTATCCCTGTCAGCTGCACGTCTATTTCATTCACTGTTGAAGCGATCCTTGTTAATATTCAGATCACTGTAAAAAAAAATCTCTATTTTTTTTTTTTTTTTCCTTAACAAGACAACAAAAAAAAAAAAACATTGAAAAGCTGTTCAAATCATTAATGGGAAAATTTTACCAATGAAAGACTTAAGACCACATCAACAGAATTTATCTTCTCTTCGTATAATTCTATGTCTGTGATCTATGTTCTATATCCAAACTGCCTTCCTTCACCACCCTTGGGTTATTATTGTACTCTCTAGTCTTTTGACATTGCTTGACTTATTCTCCCCCCCCCCTCAAAAAACTTCAACCTTGACATACTCCGCTAGTTCAGTGCAATACATGAACTTAATCGCATTACGCCGTGCAATGTAATTCTCGTTATTTAGGTTTTATCAATATGATTTACAAAAAAAAAATGCAATTGTTTCAATTGTATATCCTGCCCCCAAAGAGAGAGAGAGAGAGAGAGAGAGAGAGAGAGAGAGAGAGAGAGAGAGAGAGAGAGAGAGAGAGAGAGAGAGAGAGAGAGAGAGAGAGAGAGAGAGAGAGAGAGAGAGAGAGAGAGAGAGAGAGAGAGAGAGAACCAAGATGTCATCCCAAGAGGTGAAGTGCGCTGCACATGCTTGGCTTCTGACACAACCCATCTGACAGTGACATCAACGTGGGGTGACGAAGGAGATGAAAATGTCTGACAGTGACAGTGCTTTGAAGTCCCGAGGGGTGCGAAACATAGTGCCTGATAGTAACAGTGCCGAACAGTGACGAAGGCAGTGCGAGTGACTAATAGTGACAACGCAATACAGAACGAAAGACAGACACACTTCAACATGTTTTATAATTTTTCTGAACGCTTTATAAGTTTAAAGGGGAATTCTGCTCATGAACGAAGAAAAGTTTAATAGCAAATCCAACAGACGTAACAAACACGCACATGAAAAATATTCTACACGAAATTATAAATATCTTTCTGTACATGTTATATCTGAAAAAAAAAAAAAAGCTACGCAAACAAAGAGCAGTTGAATAGAAACGAAGACAGACGTAACACACTCTTGAAATACAAGAAACAACGCAACACGAGATAAAACAAGTGATGCCGTGACAACAAACTTCACTGTTTTTCCCAGGAAAAAAAATAAGAGTGTAGGAGGAGAAACAATTTGCTACACGAATAAAGAATAGCTAAACAGAAAAAAAATAAGGATGTAAGGAAACACAGAAGGTAAGAAATATTACAAAAAAAAAAAAAAAAAGGATATTACGAGAAAAAAAAGGGAGAAGAAAACTTGCTGCACGAATAAAAGAATTTAAAAAGAAAAACTAAACATACAACAAACAGACAAAAAAAAAATTACATAAGAAAACAATACGTGATCAGCTAACCTATTGGAGATTTTTCATGAAATAAGGGTTTCAAAGCGAAAAAAAAGAAATACTACATATGATACAAAAAAAGTACAGAAAGAAACTAAGCAGATGCAACATAGATAAGAAAAATCAGAAAACATTACGACAATAAGTGACCAATAAACATTTTTTAGTTGTTTCGGGAAAAAAAAAAAATACTGCATATAAAACTCTTCAAAAAGAAAAAAAATGTAATAGATACAAGAAAACTATAAACTACAAAAAAGTGAAACACTGAATTTCGTCAACATGCTTCCCAACATTTTCAAATATTTCACATGAGATTTTTTTTTTTTTTTTTTTTTTTTAGTTGCTGCAAGAGAAACACCAATAGGATATGAAGCAAACATAATACACACGCCAAGGGAGATACATTACATAACAACACACAATAAACCGTCACAAGTCATGATTTCTCCTGTAAGGGATATGAAGAAAGGAGAGCCGTCATTGCATAAACTAGAGGATAAAAGGAGAGAGAGAGAGAGAGAGAGAGAGAGAGAGAGAGAGAGAGAGAGAGAGAGAGAGAGAGAGAGAGAGAGAGAGAGAGAGAGAGAGAGAGAGAGAGAGAGAGAGAGAGAGAGAGAGAGAAAATAATGCAAAAATAAGAAACTTAATATAAATGCACCGAGGAAAGAGAGGAAAGCCATCATTACATAAACTAAAGATGAGAAGAATTAGTATAAAAAAATCAATAGAAAATAACACAACAAAAATACGAAGAGTATACGAAATTTCACATAAGGCAAGAATGAATGGAGAGGAAATCCATCACTGCATAAACTAAAAGACGAAAGGAAGAATTAACGAAAAGAACTCCAAAGGAAAATAACACAGAAATAGCAAAAACACACAAAACACACAAAAGTAAACAAAAGTTAAGACTATGAATGAACAGAGGAAGGAAATCATTACATAAATTAAAAAACAAAAAGAAGGAATTAGTGGGAAAAAAAAACTGCAATGGAAAATAACAGATTCAACATAAACCCATGAAAAGACACGAAACACAACACAGGGCAAGACTGAAAGAAGAAAGGAAAGTCATTACATAAACTAAACGACAAAACGGAAAAAATACTGTAAAAAAATAGAAAATAACGATATAAACGCTCGGAAGCAACAGAAGGAAACACAGCACAAAGCAAAATTATGAGTGAGTAAAGAAAAGCTATCATTACATAAACTAAAAAGCAAAGAAAAATCCAACAGAAAATAAAGACACACTAAAGGGAAATTAAACAACAAAGGCAAAATTATGAGTAAAAACCAAAATGTCAGAAGTGGAGAGAATCTCATGCCACAACATAAGAGAAAAAGAATGTACTAAAAAATGCAACAGATGATACATGCACAAAAAAAAAACCGTGGAAGACTGCAAGTAATAAATCAACGTATTTCAGAATATCCCCAACACGGAAGGTGGGAAAAATTTTGCCTTGGCACAAAGCACGAAAGAAAAAAAGAAAAATTACACAAAACAGAAAGGACAATGCAATGCAAGATTTTACGGATTAAATTCGCCAACTTTTTTTTTTTTGTGTGTGTAGGAAGAAGAAAAATAGCGAAGTGCACTATGAAATGACGCCGGCGCAACAAACACATACAACACAAAGTACAAAGTACAATACAGTGTAGAATTTTACGTGACACATTCATATATTTTATTTTTTTATCAACATAAGAGGGAAGAAAAAGATCGTATAGGCACAAAATAAAAGAAAAGTGCTCTAGTTCATTATAATTATATGTAGTCCAAGTGTTCCCAGGACAGGACACACGATGCAAAGGACTAGAGTATATTAAGTAAATACTGGTACTGTACAAAGATGTAGCACCGCAGCCATATCCAGTCTGGCCAGAGGCAACCCCAAGACTGAGAAGGCAAAGCAGCTGACCTCAGTGCCCGCGTGCCGAGTCAGGCAACGGAGTCAGGTCATGCTGCGTGGGGAGTGAAACACCCCGCAAGGTTGCGTCCGAAGCCGGAAATACAGCGCTGCACCGGCAAAATACTAATATCACACCAAACAGTAGCCGAAAGCCGTAGACCTTAGGAGGAGGAGGCAGTAGACACCTGCCGAAACGATAATTACTCCCAGTGAGGTCTAAAGCACTGTTCAGGGGGTGCTGTGAACTTATCATTAAACCCATCTGTGACCTCACTGAACGTTTCCCTTTGTGTCTCACAACACAAGGGGGCAGTCACAGCCTGCCCTCTAAAGACAGCTCTCTTCCTCCACACAAAACAACAAGCACCTAATAACACACATAACCTTCACCCAAAAAATTTCAAAATTATCATGGCGACTCTTACACCAGCCTCGGAGTCCCCATCTGGGGAGGGGACCATAAATGTCCCCAGATCGGACTGCCTTTCTGTCGACGACCCTAAGTGTCTTGACACCCCCCCTCAACCTTTTTTTATCAACTTCTGCAACATTCGCGGTCTAAGATCTAATTTTCAATCTGTAGAACACCACCTCTCCTCTTCTAAACCTCATCTTATTTTCCTCACTGAAACTCAGGTGTCTGAGGCAATTGACAGTAGCCCCTTTTCTGTTCCCTCCTACTTTCGTCTCTATCCTCATTTTCGATCTAAAGCTGGATGTTGCGTTTATGTGCGCAATGACTTAACCTGCTCTCGTGCCCACGCTCTTGAATCTTCTGAGTTTTTCACCATCTGGCTACGATTACAGAGTCACTCTCAAACTAAATTTATCTGTGCTGGTAGACGGTCACTGTTCTTCTCCTAAATCTATTAACAGTGGTGTTCCTCAGGGTTCTGTCCTGTCACCCACTCTCTTCTTATTATTCATTAATGATCTTCTAAAGCAAACTTCTTGTCCTATCCACTCCTACGCTGATGATACCACCCTGCACTTTTCCACGTCTTTTCATAGACGTCCAACCCTTCAGGAAGTAAACATTTCACGCAGGGAAGCCACAGAACGCTTGACTTCTGATCTTTCTAAAATTTCTGATTGGGGCAGAGCAAACTTGGTATTGTTCAATGCCTCAAAAACTCAATTCCTCCATCTATCAACCAACACAACCTTCCAGACAACTATCCCCTCTTCTTCAATGACACTCAACTGTCCCCCTCTTCTACACTGAACATCCTCGGTCTGTCCTTTACTTATAATCTAAAATGGAAACTTCACATCTCATCTCTAGCTAAAACCCTTTCTATGAAGTTAGGCGTTCTGAGACGTCTCCGCCAGTTTTTCTCACCCTCCCCAGCTGCTAACTCTGTACAAGGGCCTTATCCGTCCATGTATGGAGTATGCTTCACATGTCCGGGGAGTTCTTGCATCTCTAGCTGTCTTCTACCGCTATTTTCATGCTAACTGCTCTTCTGATCTTGCTAACTGCATGCCTCCCCTCCTCCCGCGGCCTCGCTGCACAAGACTTTCTTCTTTCTCTCATCCCTATTCTGTCCACCTCTCTAACGCAAGAGTTAACCAGTATTCTCAATCATTCATTCCTTTCTCTGGTAAACTCTGAAACTCCCTGCCTGCTTCTGTATTTTCACCTTCCTATGACTTGAATTCCTTCAAGTCATAGGTTTCAAGACACTTATCCTTCAGTTTTTGACTACCGCTTTGGACCCTTTTATGGAACTAGCATTTCAGTGGGCTTTTTTTTATTGGATTTTTGTTGCCCTTGGCCAGTGTCCCTCCTACATAAAAAAAAAAAAAAAAGACAGTGAGGGAAGATGCCGGCGATATAAGCTGGCGAGAGCAATCAGGCAGAGAGGAGAAGAAGCCTGACCAGGATCCACAGCAGCAGAAGCAGGCAGGCGGAGTAGTGAGCAGCACCGCCCAAGGCAGGTTGACGACGGCAGGCAGGAGAAAAAACCTGACCAGACGCCCACAAGCAACAGTAGACATTGTGAAAGTAGACGTGGCATGCGACGAGTGTTAGTTCACGTGGCAGGTATAAATCACAAGCAGAAACCCCACACGGTCGGTAAGAACATCAACAGCAGGTAGCAGGAGTCAGGAAGCGGTGAAGGGGAGGAAGGAGCGCAGGAGTCAGGAGGCAGTGAAGGTGAGGCCTGGAGAAAAAGGAACGCATGTGGGGTAGTGTAGCGGAGGAGGACGGCTTCCTAACACAAGAAATCCTCCAGAAAGCCACAATCCAGCAAGTAGCCAGAAAAAAGCCCAAAGCACAAGATAAAGGCCAGAGAAGCTGACAGAGCGGGCACCACATGGGCAGAGGACATGAGCACGTAGCGGGCAGAAGAGGTAGACACAGTATGCTGTGTCCTGTCTCTCCATCTCACCGCTTGCTATCATTTTGTTCCAGCTGAGAAGGTGTAGTGTAGGAGCAGTAATTGTCCATGTGTGTCCAAGAGTAAAAGGAAACACGATGTGGAAGACTGGCGTATATGAAATAAAATGTTGACGCGTACAGAGGTAAAGATAATCGCCAGGCACACGTCCGGTCACTCCCGATGGCAGGCTGAGCTCACTGCCCGCGTGTCGGGTCAGGTCCAGCGTGGTGAGCGGAACGCCTCTCGGGCCTGCGTCCGAAGCCGGAACAAAAGTAAATTGCAAAGAAATGCAGTAGGAAATTACACGGACACAACAACCACACAGAACACAAAATACAAAGCAGCGCAAGATATAAGTAATAAATTGGTAGATTTTGCATTTATTTTTAACACAGGAGGAAAAAGAAGAGAAAAACATTGCGAAAAAATGCACTGTGAAATTACATGGAGGTGTGTCATTAAAGTTCCAGGACTGGTGCCACACAAGTTTTATTTCACATCCAGGCTACAAACTATAGGTTATCTCCTTCGAAGTAATCCCCCTGGCACCGCATGCACTTGTCCATCCTTCTCTGCCAGGCTTGCATGCACTGCTGGAAGGATTCTTGCGGGATGCTCCTCAGCTCCGTCGTCACGGCCTTTTTGATGTCGTCCGCATCATCAAAACGGGTCCCCTTCATGACCTCCTTGAGCTTGGGGAAGAGGAAGAAGTCGCACGGAGCGAGGTCAGGTGAGTAGGGCGGTTGCTCCAGCACGGCGATGTTCTTCTTGGCCAAGAACTCTCTGATGCTCAGGGCATTGTGAGCAGGCGCATTGTCGTGGTGAAGCAGCCACGAGTTGCCCTGCCACAACTCCCGCCTCTTCTCGCGCACTGCACGAAGCAGACGCCGCAGTACTTCTTTGTACACATGTTGGTTGACTGTCTGGCCCTGTGGCAAGAACTCGCAGTGGACGATGCCCCTCACATCGAAGAAAGCGATCAACATGACCTTGAAGCTGGACCTGGACTGCCTTGCTTTCTTCGGCCGTGGCGACGCCGGACTCTTCCATTGAAGGCTCTGGCGTTTGGTCTCCGGGTCGTACTCAAATACCCAGGACTCATCGCCGGTGATGACTCTCCTGAGCAAGTCTGGTTCAGTTTCCAGACGCTCGAGGATGTCCTGACACACCTGCATGCGTCGTCCCTTCTGGTCATCGTTCAGGAGTCTCGGCACCATCTTCGCACAGACTTTCCGCATGCCCAGATCTTCAGTGATAATCTTCCACACGCTGTTGTGGTTCATGCCAAGCTCATCTGCGATCTTTCGAACAGTCAACCGACGATCGTCACGCACCATCTGCTTGACACGCTCAACATTGGCCTCATTCCTGCTCGTTGAGGGTCTTCCACTCCTGGGGTCATCTTCCACGTCCTCCCGGCCCTCTTTGAACCTCTTGCACCACTCAAAAACACGTGAGCGTGACATTGTCTCATCCCCGTACACTTTTTGCAGCATACCCAGTGCTTCTGACGGCGTTTTCCCCAACTGCACCAAAAACTTCAAGTTTGTTCGCTGTTCAGCGCTCATTGTTAAACGACCTGCAACAGAGGACATGATTTTAAAAGCACGTAAGAAAAAGATTAGTGACTGTAGAGGGTTGGGAGCGCAGTTGTATACTCCAGAAGGATTACTTTGAAGGGGAAATATGGTGGTTTGTGGCTTGGGTTTGAAATTCATCTTTTAGGACACCAGTCCTGGAACTTTAATGACACACCTCGTATACTTCTCTTACGCCCTATATAATGCTTTAACCTAGCCTGAAGTAGAATAATGAGCAGGATCTAAGAATTGTACCTCTTTTACTTCCTCCCATATTCCTTATAACACAAACCTTACCTCTAAGCATTAAAAGTAACCGCAATAATGTCCCAAACTTGTGTCTATCGGAATGTTTCTCTGCATCGTATTCCTAAGTATATTAATGAACGGAATTTAAGAACAGTATCTTTCTACTTCCACTTTCCTTATAATGCAAACCTCACCTCTAAGGATTATAAGTAACCGTAATAATGTTCCCAGACTCCGGATCGAATATTCCCCTCCGGCTCATAATCCTCGTAAGCTTATTTGTGTACTAAGTTTTGGGGGGGGGGTCTCATAATTCAGTGTACGGGCCGCACCCTTAACTTTTTCCCTCCTTATCTGTAACATATCAGTAAGGTAGTATGGGTTATGTTATTAATTTACGTTTGAGGCCTAGGTATGGTTTAGGATATTGATTCTCTCTCTCTCTCTCTCTCTCTCTCTCTCTCTCTCTCTCTCTCTCTCTCTCTCTCTCTCTCTCTCTCTCTCTCTCTCTCTCTCTCTCTCTCCATCAGTCTATTATTAGCCCCAATACACAACGTCTCACCCCATAAATGTATCAGTGACGCCACCCCTACGGGCTTAGATCCATCAGGTACACTTTATTATTTATCTCTGGTTTAGTCTTCCCTCTCGCACACTGTCAGCCCAGGGACTACTCACGTTATATTGGGCTTTATTGGGTTACAGGCTGATGGGGAGCGAATCTGTAGAGTGGTAGGTATGTAGGTAACACTATTTGTGTGAAGGAACTCGTGGTATGTACAGTCACCGCCAAAAAATCTGTTCACGTGCAGTATTCTTTTCCAGTAATTGAATAGGTGATGTGTTGGCAGTCGTCTTACTAAACCTTTGATTGTGTTGATGGTCGCCTTACAAAACACCTGGTGTGTTGGCAGTCGCTTTACAAAACCTGACGACTGATACATTCAAATACTAAGGGGATCAGAGGATTTAAGACCGAGTGAAGAACGTAATGAAGAAAAATATAACTAAAATAAATAAAATTAATCACAATAAAAAAAAATAAGAACCATTTACCTGATTGGTGAGACCTGAAAATCTGGAGAAAGTAAGAAGAAGAACTCGACAAAAAAAAGAAAATGTCATGTAGAGCTTATGAACAACACTCGGCTCTCAATTATTCGTGTCTGGTGGAGCGGGTGGGAAAAAGCTACAAGACACCTGACGCGACTGTGCCAGCTTGGATGTATGGGGAGAGACTAAAGACACACCTACCATCGATACCTCACCATAAGGCTTCCAGTGGCGTAGTTAGAAGATGAGGTGGTGTTGGGTTCACATCCTGTTCATATAGTACATCTCTCCAGGAATAACTAAATGGTCACTAAATTACTATCTGTTGTGCTTCTGCCAGAGGTCACCACAGCTAATGAACCTTCCTCAACGCGGTCGGTGTTCTGCGCCTTCTTCAGTCACGCCCATCACAAGTTTGTCTTTCATTGCATCCATAAATCGTTTCCAAGGTCTTTCTCTCTTTCTCCTGCCGGGTAGATCCATCTCCAGCATTCTCTTTCCTACCTCCTCGCCTCTCCTGATACGCCCACACTACCTCAATCTCGCCTCGTTGTCCCCAAACCGACATCCATGTGTTGTGCCTCTCATGTATTCCCATTTGATTTTGTTGTCTCGTCACTTCCAGAGAAAGTCGGGGCATCTTTATTTCAACTGCTTCTAACTCAAGGTCTATTCGTTAGCTCTGAAATTTTACCTATAATGTTCGTATACATCTTGCCTTCATTAATTAATGTTATAGGTGTGGCGTAGATATAAGTTCTGAGAAAAAAGACAATAGGAAGCATTACATGACTAATAGGGCTTGAGAGATGTTTGTAACTACGAAAAAAAAAAAAATCTGAGAAGAGTAAGATAGAAAAAGTGCTACAATTAGTGTAGAACACGTAGAGAGTGAGAGAGAGAGAGAGAGAGAGAGAGAGAGAGAGAGAGAGAGAGAGAGAGAGAGAGAGAGAGAGAGAGAGAGAGAGAGAGAGAATATGAAGCATTACTTTACTGACAGGACTTAAAAAAATATCGTTAAGAAAAAAATAATAGACATGGGTAGAGTAAGACAAAAGGAAGACAGAGAAAAAAAACGAAGCAGATTTAGTGAAGAGCACAGAGAAAAAAATATATATATATATATAAATATGAAACAATACCTGACTAATAAAACTTAAAAAAAAAAAAAAATGTATAAAATAACAAAAAAAAAAAAAAACGAAATCAGGGGTAGAGTAAAAAGCATGCAGTGAAGAAAACACCAGAAAATAATAAGCTTGTCCAGAAAAAAAAAATAGCAAACATTACTTGATTGATGACTTAAAAAAAGATGGAACGAAATTTAGGAAGAGGGAGACCAAAAAGAAATCAAACCAAACCAAAACCGAAGACAGAAAACGCAGAACGGAGCACGTAAAGAACACACACCACTTAATTTTTGACGATTGGTGCATCGTATTGGGGGGGAGGTAGGGAATGTCACTGAGTTGGTGGGAAGTGGTGGGGACGGGAGGTGGCGAGGACGGGAGGTAAGCAGGAGGTGAAGTGGTGAGTTGGACAGGTGGGCGCTTCTCTTCGGAGGTAATTAGTGTCAAGGTGAGAGAACCAGGCATCGTGTGTTTTCTCGTGTGTCGCCGCTGTAAATTAGTTTGGTCTCTCTCTCTCTTTCTCTCTCTCTCTCTCTCTCTCTCTCTCTCTCTCTCTCTCTCTCTCTCTCTCTCTCAACATGTATTTCTAAAAGACAGAAAACCTTGACGATAAAAAGACCAACAATTCACTTAAAACGCGCGCGTGCACACACACACACACACACACACACACACACACACACACACACACACACACACACACACACACACACACACACACACACACACAGAGAGAGAGAGAGAGAGAGAGAGAGAGAGAGAGAGAGAGAGAGAGAGAGAGAGAGAGAGAGAGAGAGAGAGAGAGAGAGAGAGAGAGAGAGAGAGAGAGAGAGAGAGAGAACTTGCCTAACAATTTAATGAGCTTATTTTCCCAGGCATTAAGCACGCACACGCGAGCGCGCACACAACAGGCAGGCTGACAGATAAACGGACAGACGGACACACACACACACACACACACACACACACACACACACACACACACACACACACACACACACACACACACACACACACACACACACACACACAGGTCCTTTGTTCCTTGAAACCTAAGACTTTTCTGCACACCCACCCACCAACACACACACACACACACACACACACACACACACACACACACACACACACACACACAAACACGAGGAGTAAAGGACAAGGCGTCAGATGGCTTTGTTCCCCTGCCTCTGTTTGGGCGTCATTCCGCGATAGTATTGACAAGTGAAGTTTTTTTTTTTCATTAACTCATCCCTTTTAGCTGATGGTACTCTGGTGTTCCTCTGGTATTCCTTTCACTCTCTTTTCCTCAGCCTCCCCAACTTCCTTCTAACCTCCAACCTCTTTTCCCTAACCTCGTCATATTCCTTATTGTCTCTTTCTCATCTTGGTCTTCTTTCTCCCCGCCCTCGCCTCGCTTTTCTGACATTCTTTCCTTCTGCTCCACCCTCTCCTCGCCTCCCAATTCTCTCCTCGCCTCCCTGACAGTCTTCCCTTCTTCCCTACACTCATCTTCCTCCCTGTCTCCCCTTCCTTCGTCACTATCTTTTCCCCACCCTAGCCTCCCTCACCGTCTCTCTCGCCTTCCTCCCAACCTTTGCATTCTTCCCCACCCTTCCTCGTCTCCCTGACACTCTTGCCTCTCTTTCCTCGCATCAACTCCCAAGGTGAAAAAAAAAAAGTTTGTGTTGACTTCTTTTATACTTTTATATATATATATTTTTTTATATTGGTGTTTTATTTATTTGATCGTTAATTTAGCATTTCTATTTTTTTCCGTAACTTACTACTTCTGCATTTTTTTGTATATATATATATATATATATATATATATATATATATATATATATATATATATATATATATATATATATATATATATATATATATATTAGATAGTGTTGGGGTTTGAATTTATTTTCTATTGATATGTTTTTTTTTTCAGTTCATTTACCACTTTTAGCTTTTTATTACCCTAACTTTCTTGGTAACTTTTTCTTTGTGGTTATTTTTTGTTATTTGACATTGATTGATTTTTTGTTACCTCATCCTTTTTATTTATTTATTTTTTTTATCTGAATTGATAATTTTTTTACGACTCTTTCTTCCTTTCTATGTATGTATGTATGTATGTATGTATGTATGTATGTATGTATGTATGTATCTTTCTATCTATCCTGCTTTCCTCACCTGTGCGTCGGAAAAGTCATGAAACATTGAAATCGTTATAATCGTTTTTCCTCTCCTATGTTGGAAAAAAAGGGAAATATGATTTATTAGATTATTGTATTGTGTTGTATCTTTGTGTTTGTTATAATTTCTTGTTAGATTCATTTTTTTTTGTCGCTAGTTGTTTTTCCCTTTCCTTTCTATATTTTCCCTACTACGTTGAAAAAAAAGAAAATACATGAATTTATGAATTCACTTTTTTTTGTGTGTGTGTAATTTTCTAATGTATCTTTTTTACTATTTCACTGTTTTATGTTCTTATTTTGTACTCTAATTATTTTTGTACGAGTATATAGGAGATTAAGGGCAGGTGAAGAAGTTTTAAGGACACAATATAATGAATTAGTTAGAACAGTCAGGAAGTTAACGAGGAAAGCTAAGGACAACTATGAATCAAAGGTAGCCAGCCAGGCGAAGACGGACCCCAAGGGATTTTATCAGGTATACAGGACGAAGAATAAGGATACTGTAGGTCCATTAAAGGCAGCAGATGGGGAGCTGGTTAGTTCTGGGGAGGAGATTAGTAAACTTCTGAATGATTATTTTTTAACTGTCTTCACCCAGGAAAACATGCAGGATATGCCAGATAGTGAACAGGTGTTTAGAGCAGATGAGAATGAGAAGCTGACAGATATTTCCATAACTAGGGAGATAGTGGAACAGAAGATAGATAGGCTAAAAAAGTTCAAGTCACCAGGACCTGATGAAATATACCCCAGAGTACTTAAGGAATGTAAAGAGATTATTAGTGAGCCGTTAGTTTCTGTCTTTAGGAAATCACTGGAGTCGGGTGAGGTACCAGTAATGTGGAGGCAGGCTAATGTAGTACCCATCTTTAAGAAAGGAGATAAAACTTTAGCGTCTAATTATAGACCTGTCAGCTTAACTTCAGTTGTAGGTAAAATGTTAGAGTCAATAATAGCGAGGAACATTAGGGAACATTTAGACAAACATAACTTGATAAATCAGTCACAGCATGGCTTCACGAAGGGGAAGTCTTGCCTGACAAACTTGTTAAGTTTTTACAGTAAGGTGTACGAGGCAGTAGATAATGGTGATAGTTATGATATCTTATATCTGGACCTTAGTAAAGCATTTGACAAGGTACCCCATCAAAGGCTCCTGAGAAAGGTTAGGGCACACGGGATAGATGGGAAGGTGTTAGGCTGGATAGGGTCATGGCTTGGTAACAGGCGACAGAGAGTGGTAATAAACGGCTCGAAATCCGAGTGGGGTCATGTAATTAGTGGGGTGCCACAGGGATCAGTATTATGCCCATTGTTATTTCTAATGTATATCAATGACTTGGATAGTGGAATTAGTAGTGATGTTAGTAAATTTGCGGATGACACAAAGATAGTTAGATTAATTAGATCAGAATCGGATGCCATCGCCTTGCAGGCAGACTTAGATAGAATGAATGAATGGACGGATAGATGGCAAATGCAATTTAATATCAATAAATGCAAAGTGCTTAGCGTAGGTAGAGGAAACCCACACAATAGGTACACATTAGACAACCAAACTCTGGTAGGTACAGGGTACGAGAAAGATTTAGGAGTTATAGTTAGCTCTAAACTCCGTCAAGGGAAACAATGCATAGAAGCCAGAAACAAGGCAAATAGGGTACTAGGATTCATTTTTAGGAGTGTTAAAAGTAGAAGGCCGGAAGTAATATTAAAGTTATACTTGGCGCTGGTCAGACCTCATCTAGACTACGCGGTGCAGTTCTGGTCCCCACATTACAGGAAAGATATAGATTTATTAGAATCAGTACAGAGGAGAATGACTAAAAGGATACAGGGGATGAGGAATATTCCTTACGAGGCGAGGTTGAAGCTGTTAAATTTACTTTCTCTAGAGAGACGTAGGTTAAGAGGGGACCTGATAGAAGTCTTTAAGTGGTATAAGGGTTATAACAAGGGAGATGTAAGCAAAATTCTTAGGATCAGCAACCAGGGTAGAACAAGAAATAACGGGTTCAAGCTTGAAAAATTTAGGTTTAGGAAGGAGATAGGAAAAAATTGGTTCTCAAATAGAGTGGTAGATGAGTGGAACGGACTCAGTAATCATGTAGTTAGTGCTAGGACACTAGAGAGCTTTAAGAGAAGATTAGACAAGTTTATTGATGGGGATAGCAGATGGAAATAGGTAGGTGTGTTTCATACAGGGACTGCCACGTGTAAGCCTGGTCGCTTCTTGCAGCTTCCCTTATTTCTTATGTTCTTATGTTCTTATGTTCAGAATGTGTTACGGAGAAGCACTCAAGTAGATGCAAGTCTGGTAACTGATTACTCCTTATGTCAAGAGGACGAGTCAGTGCTATAAGGAAGCTGACAGAGGGTAAAGATATTCAGTTCGTGGATAACTCATTCAAGGAGCTGGAAGTCTAAGAAATCAACGGTTACCGTTTTAATACTGGCATGCAAATTCAGTGTCATAGGAGATACAAATCCTACAACTCTTATGATTTGTATACTATATTGCAGAATATTCAAGTACTATATATAATTTGAGAACGTTATGAGAGCTACTTTTAATATTAACAAATCGATGTCACAGGAAATTTGAGAAGAGTTAAAAGTTACACGAGTATTACAAACTTAATAAGGGAACCTGCAGGAAGCCATCAAGCCTACACGTGGCAGTCTCTGTATAAAACATTATTTCAAAGGAGCTGCCACGTGTAAGCCTGATGGTTTCTTACAGCTTCCCTTATTTTCTTATATTCCTGGAGCTCCACTGATATACCCTAAGCCAATAGATGGATTATGGCCGTAAATGAAGCGTAGGTGAGTATCTAAAGACGGATATTTTTTTGTACGAGTACCAATAAATATATTCGTTCTTCTCTTACATCTGTGTATTGATTCTACTGTAGCGACCAAATTACTGAATATATTCCAGTCATCTACCACTCTATATGGAGATCAATGGTCTCCTCTAAATTTAACTTTGCTAACCTTGAACCTGTTGCGTCATGTACTCTCCTGATTATTATTATTATTATTAACCTTAAGGATCTTGTTTGCATCGCCCTTACTGTATCCTTTATATGAATGCCTTCAATTCCACCAAGATCTGAAGTCTTTTGGAGATCAAGACCGAACACTGACTGACTGACTGACTGACTGACTGAATGAATGAATGAATGAATAAATAAATGATAGAGGGATTAGTTAGTTGATTGATTTGTTGACTGACTGACTGACTGACTGACTGACTGACTGACTGACTGACTGACTGACTGACTGACTGACTGACTGACTGAAAGAATGAATGAAGGAATGAATGATAGAGGTATGTATAAATGGGTGAATAAATGGATAAATTAGTTTGCTGATTGATTTATTGACTAACCGACTGACTGACTGACAGAAAGAATGAGTAAATGAATGAAAAAATAAATGACGAATTGATGACGTGACTGACGGACTGACTGCCTGACTGCCTGATTGATGGATAAATGGGCTGATCGATTAAATAACTGATTCACTCATTCCCTGACAGACTGAGTGAGCCAGCGAGTGAAGCACAGTAGGAGGGTCATAAGGCGCCGCTACAAGCCAGAAATAAAGGGAAAATTCATTAAGAACTACGCAAACAACAAGGACAGTTAATTCAACCTCATTACCAAGAACTCTGAGAACAACAATAAAAGAAATTAGCTTAGATACGAGAGAGAGAGAGAGAGAGAGAGAGAGAGAGAGAGAGAGAGAGAGAGAGAGAGAGAGAGAGAGAGAGAGAGAGAGAGAGAGAGAGAGAGAGAGAGAGAGAGAGAGAAATCTTGATCAAAATTCTTATAACAGTTATACACAGAAAAAAAGACAAAACAAAAAAATCAGAATTAGCAAACAAGCAAGCGAACAATAACACAAAATTACAATAAACAAGAAAATATCGTAACCAAAAACACCAAACACGAACGCAAACATGAAATACGAAACTTCTTACAATTCCTGAATGAAAAAACAAAAAACAAAGAAACAATTACTTCAAACAGGAAAAAAATACAATAAAGTCAAGTGGAAGACAAAAGAAGAATGGCGAGACGGATGGAAGATGGAGGGAGATGAAAGAGAGAATAAAAGAAAAAGACAAAAGAGAAGAATGAAAGATTAGGCAAAGAGAATGAAAGACGGAAAGAAAGAAACAAGTAAAAGAGAAGAATAAAATAGATGAGGTAATTTTGCGGCTTGAAGAGGAAGAGGAGGAAGAAGAGGAGGAAGAGGAGAAGGAGGAAGAGGAAAAAGAAGGGAGGAAAAGGAGGAAGGATAGATGCAAAGAGGTTAAGGAAATGATTCAAGGGAGAGAGAAGGAAGAGGGAGAGGGGAAAAATTGAGAGGAGGAGGAGGAAAAAGAAGACGAAAAAAGAGGGAGGAAAGATGCAAATAGGTTAAGGAAAGGATTCAAGAGGGAGAGGAAAAGGAGTGAAGAATTGAAGGAAGGAAGGAAGGAAGGAAGGAAGGAAGGAAGGAAGGAAGGAAGGAAGGAAGGAAGGAAGGAAGGAGGTAATGCGGGCTTCCTAAATTAGTCAGGTAAAGGTGAGTGCTGTTTGGAGGAGGAGGAGGAGGAGGAGGAGGAGGAGGAGGAGGAGGAGGAGGAGGAGGAGGAGGAGGAGGAGGAGGAGGAGGAGGAGGAGGAGGAGAAAAGAAGACGAACAACAACAAGAATGATAATAAGAGAGAGAGAGAGAGAGAGAGAGAGAGAGAGAGAGAGAGAGAGAGAGAGAGAGAGAGAGAGAGAGAGAGAGAGAGAGAGAGAGAGAGAGAGAGAGAGAGAGAGAGAGAGAGAGAGAGAGAGAGAGAGAGAGAGAGAGTAAAAGCAGAAACGAATGGAAGCGAAAAGAGAAAAGCTAACTAAAAATATACGCAAAGAAAGATAAAAAGCAGAGACAAAGAAGCAAATAGGCACAAGAACAAAGGTACACAAACAAACAGAAGTTTAAATTACACACACACACACACACACACACACACACACACACACACACACACACACACACACACACACGTATCAAAGAAGAATATGACAAACAAAGAGGAATAACAGAGAGAGAGAGAGAGAGAGAGAGAGAGAGAGAGAGAGAGAGAGAGAGAGAGAGAGAGAGAGAGAGAGAGAGAGAGAGAGAGAGAGAGAGAGAGAGAGAGAGAGAGAGAGAGAGTTTAAAAGGTTTTTTATCCTAACGAGCCTGACAGGAGAACGAGATTAATAGCAATTAATTGTTGGCAATGCTATGTATCCAGTTAGAGAGAGAGAGAGAGAGAGAGAGAGAGAGAGAGAGAGAGAGAGAGAGAGAGAGAGAGAGAGAGAGAGAGAGAGAGAGAGAGAGAGAGAGAGAGAGAGAGAGAGAGAGAGAGAGAATTTGTCATCGTTGATTTTCTTGTTTTTCTTGTTTTTTTTCTCGTTATTGTTGCAGTCGTTGTTGTAATTATTATTATTGTTGTTGTTGTTGTTGTTGTTGTTGTTGTTGTTGTTGTTGTTGTTGTTGTTGTTGTTGTTGTTGTTGTTGTTGTTGTTGTTGTTGTTGTTGTTGTTGTTGTGGTTGTTGCTGCTGTTGCTGCTGTTCCGTCTTAGTCTTTCATCTTGCTGTTCGTCACTTTTTTTTTCTTTTTGCTTTCTTTATTGTCTAGTTCTTTCTCCGTTCCTCTCATTTTTCTTACTCTTCCCTTTTCTCCTTTTCACCTTTTTCTCCCTTTACTCCATTTCTTCTTTTCCTTCTCCCTCTCCTTTCGTCCTCGTCGTCTTCGCCATTCTCTCCTCAACTTTCCATCTCCCTGTATTACATAATCCAGAAGCGGTCAGTCACACACACACAAACACACACACACACACCTCACTGATACCTCCAGCCGTCCTTGTCCAGTCCAGCTCCTTCTATTATGTACATTCACCTCTGCCCATCCTGGCTCAATCTCATTACTCCTTTACTTCATCAGCTTTAACTTCCTGCCATCCGCAACCTTTTGAATCTGTCGTCAATGGAAAGATTCTCCAGCACGTTTCAACTCACTGTCTGCTCTTTGATCGAAGGCATGGGTTCTGCTCGAGATGATGCACTGGTGAACTCTTCCTATGAGATTGAATGAGGGTTATCCGTCTCCCTTGTGACTTTCGTGGACCCACTTACTCTTTTTGCTGCTGGCTTAGATGCTTGAAAAGACACGAGTATTTTATTTTTTATTTTTGTGCGGGAAGAAAACTGGCGAAATGCACATAGATATTAAAAAAAATAAAAAGTTCGTTATTTTATCGCTTCTACAGAATACTCAGCCAGAGAGAGGTCCAAAATAGCGGTAAGTATACAAGTAGTTTTAAAGATGATACGGATGATACTCCTCTCCTAAGGCAATTAAAGTTATAGGAAGAAAGAAAACAAACAGGCAAACAGTTCAGAGTTTGCTGGTGACAGTCTTACAAGTCACAGGAAAGAGGAATAAACAAACTGACAGAGTTGCGGAGTTTACCCGTGAAAGTAGCACAAGTCATAGTGATGGTACTGGTTAACCCTTGCATGTGTGAGATGGACAGAAAAAAAAAAAAAAAACAGGAAGCAGGCGAGTTTCAGGCTTTTACCATTGAAAGTGATGGAAGTCAAAAGACAGCAAAAAAAAAAAAAAAAAAGAACAGGCAGAAAGCTGCGTAGGTTGCCGGTGACAATACTTTAACTCATAGGAAGGGCAACAAAGAGAAACAGAGAAGGAGTTTCAGAGTTTGCAAAGGGAACAAAGAATAGCAGTTGTAGAGCTTACCAGTGAAAGGAATGAAAGAATGGAAAGTGCTGGTTTACTCTTGCATGAGTGAAATGAGCAGAAGAAAAGCCAGAGACAGGCAGAATTTCAGAGTTAACCTGTGGAAAAGAGACAGGCAGAGTTTCGGAGTTAACCAGTGAAAATATTATAAGGAAGAAGTAAGAGAAACCGAGAGTTGCAGAGTTTATTAGTGAAAGGATTAAAAAATGAAGCTAAATACTCTTCAACTCTTGCACTAACAGGTGAACAGAATAAGAGGCGAGAGTAAGCAGAGAGTAAGCAGTGAATCCATAGGCAAGAGATATAAGAGAAACCAAGAGTTGCAGTTTATCAGTGAAAGGAATTAAAGAACTGATCAACTCTTGCAATTATGAGATGGACAGAACTGAGGCGAGAGTAAGAAGGAAGTTTTATACTCTAAAATACCGCGAATTTTGTTATTATCTTTTGAAGCTACAGACTTTATTAAGAAATGACAGTCAACACTGGAATAAAAGGCTGTTATTTTCACTATATAAAAAATTTAAAAAAGTTGTCACTATATAAAAAATTGGAAAAAAATAGGTGGTTTTGCTGGAATGAAAAAGGTGTTGGTTTGATCGGGAAAACGGCTTAGTTTTGGTCTGAAAAAAAAAAAGCTGTTTTGAGAAGATAAAAAATAAAAGTTTGACGTGATGCTGTACAGGAAAAAAAAAGCGTCGCTCTAATTAATACACTGGTGCATCGGATCATGTCGTTATAGTTTCCATGCATATATGACTTCTGAATATGTGTTAGTCTCTCTCTCTCTCTCTCTCTCTCTCTCTCTCTCTCTCTCTCTCTCTCTCTCTCTCTCTCTCTCTCTCTCTCTCTCGTTCGAATTTCTTCCTTTTTCTTTCTTCTCTTACTTGTTCCCTTTTTTTTTCCCCACCTATCTTTACCTATCTACTATCAATTTGTCTTTTCTCTGTCTGCTTCCTTCCTTCTTTCTTTCCATCTTTTTCCCCCCTTTCTTCTTTCATTGTCTGTTTCCTTTTCCTCCCTCCTTTCTTACCTGTTTGCCTCCCTACCTCTCTAATTTCTTCCCTCGCCACCCCATCACTCATATTCACCTTCACGCTCTCACTCTACCCTCTCCATCCACCAGCCTCTTCTTCCATCAACTCCCCCCACACACACAAAAGGAAGAACAAAGGTAATAAAGGAAGCCAGAAGGAGATCGGCCACTAACCCCACAGCTCTCCTCATTAAAGAAAGCTTTGCCGTGTCCCCATCACTCAAAAACATATCAAATATTTCTCTGCCTCTCTTACTCCACTTACGCTACTTTTTCATTCAAAGAGGACGAGGGAAAGTGAGAGGGAGAAGGGAAACACCGAACACCGATGCTGCGATTAAGTATACATCACTGTGTAGGAAGGGGTGGGAGGAGAGAGGGAGAACGGGGAAGGAAAGGAGGGAAGGAGAAAGGGAGGGAGGGAGGGATGGACGGGGAGAAGGAAAGTGGAAAGGAAGGAAAGAAAAAAAAAGGAAGGAAGGAAAGAAGGAAGGAAGGGACGAGAGAGAGAGAGAGAGAGAGAGAGAGAGAGAGAGAGAGAGAGAGAGAGAGAGAGAGAGAGAGAGAGAGAGAGAGAGAGAGAGAGAGAGAGACCAGTCTTTAATCTGTAATTACGTCAATACTCAAGTTACTGGCGTAGCTAACTTGAGCACGGAGTAACTTGAGATAACGAGCCAGGTTGCCAAGTAAACATTTTCCCTTCCACTCTCACACTCCCAGGAACAATCATGAATAAGTGAATGCAATGAATGAGAGTCCACTTTTTCTCCATGGCAAGGCTCTCCAGGGAATGTGGGGGGATTAATAATAGAGCCGTAAGTGCAGCCAAGTGAACTATTGCCATTATACACTGTCTTTAGGAACCGGCACCTTTAGAGGGCCTTTCTTTATCAATTTTGTTCCCCTTGACCTCACCTTCTCTTGCTTAAGGGAATATGTTAAAGGTCAGGAGTTTGCTGCATAAATGTACGTATTTCTGGATGGATGGATGGATGGATGGATGACTTATAGAGATTGCCTCGTGTAGGTCTATTGGTCTAGTACATGTGAAGGATGGGACAGCCTTGCAGTGAGATCCTAGAGCAGGAGGAGGGAGGGAGGGATGGAGAAGAGGATGAGGATAAGGACAAGGATAAGGACGAGGATGGTGGTGAAAAAGAAGAGGAAGAGGACGAGCAGGGTAAAGGAAACGAAGAGCAAAACGACGAAGAGAGAAGAGATAGATGACGAGAAAAAGGACAAAGAGAAGAGGAGAATGAAGAGGAGGACAACGATGAGAAAGATGAGGGATACACGAAGGAGGAGGAGGAGGAGGAGGAGGAGAAAAAAGCTTAATAAGGATACACACGAACAAAAAACACGACTAATATTTTTCCCCAGATCCTTTACCCATCCAATAACAAATCAACAGAACGCTTCACCTCACCTAGCCAACATAAACTGCACTCACCAACTACAGAGAACACTCCATTAAATTAAACATAAAAAAAAAGCTTTAGTCTACGTATTCAGTTCACCTCTGCCTATATTCTTTTAAACGTCAAGAAACCAAATACTCTTCAGTCTTTTCTAGTCCCACTAATGAAGAATCAAGTAAAAGTGATCTACTGAACTTAGCCGGCTTAACTCAGCAAGGGGAGTCTGAGGAGCTGAGGCAGAGTGAGGGAGTCGAGTATAAGGCAACTGTGATCCACTTTAAGCCCAGGAAGAAGAGGAGGAGGAGGAGGAGGAGGAGGAGGAGGAGGAGCCAAGCGGATGCAGAGAAAAGTTGTGGGGAGGACGGTGGTAAGGAAGGTTAGGAGGAGGAGGAGGAGGAGGAGGAGGAGGAGGAGGAGGAGGACGCCAAGATGATGCAGAGTAGTTGGAGGAGGTGGGGATGATGGTGATGGTGGTGGCGATGGTTTGTAGAGGAGGAGGAGGAGGAGGAGGAGGAGGAGGAGGAGGAGGAGGAGGAGGAGGAGGAGGAGGAGGAGGAGGAGGAGGAGGAGGAAGTGGTGGTGATGGTAGTGGTAGTTGAGGAGGAGATGTGGGCTAGTTAAGAAGGCAAGAGGAAGGAGAACGAAAGTAATGACGGTGGCGAGGAAAGAGGAGGAGGAGGAGGAGGAGGAGGAGGAGGAGGAGGAGGAGGAGGAGGAGGAGGAGGAGGAGGAGGAGGAGGAGGAGGAGGAAGGAAAGAAAGATGTTAAGTCAGGTGAAAATGAGAGAGGAAAGTTTACCACCACCACCACCACCAATGACTACTACTACTACTACTACTACTACTACCTCCACCCCATGTTTATTGATGTGTCAGTTAGGGGCTCCATTACTTGGAGGTCATTAGCCCCAGCTCACGCTAATGACTGTGGCATCCAACCATATCTAATACTCTATGATATAAACATTAGTTGTTAACTATAAATTCATTCTACCTCTACTCTATCTACTCTTATGCCACTCTCCACCACTGTAGCCTCGCAGTCGAGGCCTCCTAAGTCTGCAGGTATGGGAGTGGAATGCCTTGTCCCCCTGAGACACAGGAGGGCAGATCTGAGGAGGGAGAATGAGAGACGGCACCTCATCCATGCGACGACATGGCTCCTTGGCTGGTGCTTCTTTTCTGCCATTAGGTCGGCTAGTCTTGAGTAAAAGCACTGAGCCTTGGAGCCCATCCCGCCAGATGTGGTGAAGACCAGAGGTGTGAAGCTGCCCTGGTCAACGTGTTGGATTCTCTCCCCATACGCTCGGATCTTCTCCTGCTCATTCTTGCGGTGGGCGGCCTCCAGGGAGAGTTCGTGGTGACAGGCGGCCATCGGGTCAAAGATCCGTATGTCCATGAATGCTTTCTGTCCCCTTGTCCAGAACCCTCGTGCACTGACGTCGACTCGAGCCTCGTTGGTGGTGTTGGCTGTTCTGTAGCGCAGGTGCTCGCCGTCTAGCGGCAGGAGGGTCGGTTCAGTGGAGACATCGTGGCACACCTCCCTGAGCATGCTGGCGGTCAGATCTCTCACCTCATCGTGCCTGATACATACGAATCCCCCCTTTTTGCACGTCATGGTGTGGTTGACGTCATTGGGGGAGCCACACACACAAGTATTGGGGAGTCCTTCCATCGGCCAGCCGTACCTCAGAGCAATGGCGTCGACAAATTCTTGTTTGTTGAGGCTGAAGCCCTTCGCTCTGATGGGCAGTGACGTTAGCCAGTTAGAGGCTCCCGTTTCCTGTGCAGTGAGGATTTTTCTCACTGTGGTTGCAGGCAGGATGTTTATCAGGTCTTCGAGACAGTTTCGTTGATGTTGTTGCCTATCTCTAGATATAATTCGTCCTTGCTCAGTGACTGCACTTTGGGCTATTTCACCATGTGCGTCCTGAGCAATGATCTTCTCTGTGAGGGACCTGGTGAGCTTGAGGGAGTTGAGGTTCTCCACAGTCGCCAACTTCTCAGGGGAGGTGATTCCCATCCCACCCAGTCTTGGTGGAAGTTCGAGCAGCGCCCTTTCCCCATCTCCGATGGTGTGGTATCTCAGTAACGCTGGGAGGAAGGTGTTCCTTATCGAGACCTCCAGTGGTGCAAGGAGAGGGCTGATGCCTGGGATGGTGCGCATGGCGAATCTCCATCGATGCTGCAAGCCGTGGGTGTAGGCAGAGTAGGCTGCATGAGGCTCAGTCTTGGCCATGTCAGACAGGACTTCCACCTCATGTATCCACTCCTTCACCTTTTCTCCTATGTACTCCTTCTTGAACTCCTCTGTTCCGATGACAGCACCCAGATGCCGTTGTCCATCCTTTGTTATTATAACTCCACTGCCACTGAAGCTATCCACTGCACTGTCATAGTGTTCAGGCTTTACAATAAGGACGGACTTAGCGGCATTGGGTGTGTACCCTATGATGGGACCATTGTCGTTCACTAAGCCCCACCATTTTTTCAAGTCTGTTATTTTGCCGGCCCCTGACAGGTCATCCGCGTACGCCACTTGCTTCACACTCGTTTTCTCATATGAGATAACTTGTTGCAGCACTGAAAGTCCGAGGGCGTACATCGCCATGGCCACTGGGTCACCTTGTGTTGTCCCTTCCATGGACTTTAACACCTTAACACTATTACCACTATTACTACATATGTACAAATCCGAGGGGTCACTATATGTGTTTTCTACATATTGTGCCAGAGAGGGACATTTTACTCGAATGTTGTGAAGCATTGTTTTTCTGTTAATAGTGTTGAAAGCGTTTTTGGCGTCCACTAATAACACCGCTTCACAATTGTCTTCACTGAACATTTCCCTCATAGCGTGGATGGCGGCTTCCCCTCCTGCCTGCTGTCCTGCACATACTTGCAGGTTCCCCCGCTGCCCTCCTTACGTCGTCCTTGACCACCGTCATGACGCATTTACCCACGATGCGTCTTATCACCTCGCCGATGCCAATTGGTCTGCATCCCGGCTTTTTGTCCAGCGGGATTAATCGGCATGCGGTGAGAGCCTCGACGTGGTGACAATTTGTGGTGGCAAGCTTCCTCGCCAGTGCTGCCAGGGCGCCGCATAGGTCGTTAGCGGCGCTGCCACAGAGTGCGCCGCTCAACAGGCGACGCCACCCTCTAGCGTCTAGTCCTGAGGGACCAGCACTGCCGTGTGTCTGGAGAGACTTCTTCCAGATCATCTCTCCAGTTATCACCTCGTAGATGACATCATTGGGCTTGCGGAAAGGCCCCTGCATCCTGAGGCCCTCCTCGTCACTGGGGGGAGGATGTTTTTCCTTCAGCAGGTGGATGGTTTCCCTGGTGAGGGGCAACACTCCACCTGACTGCTGTTCATTAAGTGCCCGCAGAGCCCTGGACACCTGTCCTTGCCGCATATTGCCAGCGAAATTACGGGCTTTGTCTTCCTGCCCTTGTTGGTTTCCTGATGGCGTTGGCAGCCTCTTCTGGATGGCTCGGGCTTCCTCCAGGAGCTCATCCAGTTGGTTGTTCTGCCATAGACCCACTCTTCTTGCGACGGCTTTCACGTTTTCCGCCACCTTCGCATTTCTGTGTGTCTTTTGAAAGAAGAGTTTTGGCAGTGTGAAGAATAATTTCATCGCATACGGTGCGAGGGGTGACTCTTGTAAGTAATTGTTGAGGAGGGTGACCATCTCTTGTACAATTTTGTTGGTGGCTGCACACTTTGGTGGATCGAACAGATGACATGTCGACCACCCAACTAATTCTGTGTAAGTGTTGTTCACCCACATGGTTGTTTCTTCTTCTGTTAGTCCTTTCCAGACTAAGTTTCTCCTCCCGTTTGTATGTCTCGCGGCGTACACATTGTGTTGCGGTAGCGATGGGGCGTGTTGTGACGGTGTTGATGGCAGGGCAGCCTCCCCTCCCATCTCTGTCTCCATCGTTCGCTCTTGTTCCTCATCCTGCTGGGATTCCTGGCTGTCCCCTGGCTCCTCCTCCCTCTCACTGCCCTGGTGGTCACGTCCCAGGGGGTTTTGGCATCCATCTCCCTTTCTACAATTTATACACTTTTTGTTTTGTCTCACACATTGACAATTAACACATCTGTGTTCCTCTTTTGTACACTGACAACATCTTCTTTGTGCAGGTGGGTTAGACATTGTATTAATAACATGACATTATTAGAGAGAGAGAGAGAGAGAGAGAGAGAGAGAGAGAGAGAGAGAGAGAGAGAGAGAGAGAGAGAGAGAGAGAGAGAGAGAGAGAGAGAGAGAGAGAGAGAGAAGTGAAGGAGGGAGGGGAGGGGAAGAGGTAGGAGGGAGGAGGGAGAGAGAAGGGAAGTAGGGGAGAGGGAGGGTAAAGGGAGGGGTAGGAGGGAAGGGGAATAGGGGAAGGGAAAGTGACAACAGAGAGAGAGAGAGAGAGAGAGAGAGAGAGAGAGAGAGAGAGAGAGAGAGAGAGAGAGAGAGAGAGAGAGAGAGAAGTGAAGGAGGGAAGGAGGAAGGGTAGGGGAAGAGGTAGGAGGGAGGAGGGAGAGAGAAGGGAAGCCGGGGGAGAGGGAGGGGTAGGAGGGAGGGGAAATAGGGGAAGGGAAAGTGACAAAGTGACAACAGAGAGAGAGAGAGAGAGAAGTGTGAGGGAGGGGGGCGAGAGAGATAGGGAGAGAGAAGGGAAGGAAGGAGGGAGGGATGGTAGAGGGAGAGGTAGGAGGGAGGAGGAGTAGGGGAAGGGGAGGCGACAACAGAGAGAGAGAGAGAGAGAGAGAGAGAGAGAGAGAGAGAGAGAGAGAGAGAGAGAGAGAGAGAGAGAGAGAGAGAGAGAGAGAGAGAGAGAGAGAGAGAGAGAGAGAGAGAGAGAGAGAGAGAGAGAAGGGAAGGAGGGAGGGAGGGAGGGTAGAGGGAGGGAGGAATAGGGGAGGGGAAAGTGATAGCAGAGAGATAGAGAGAGAGAAAGAGATAGAGATAGAGAGATGAGGGAGAGAGAGAGAGAGAGAGAGAGAGAGAGAGAGAGAGAGAGAGAGAGAGAGAGAGAGAGAGAGAGAGAGAGAGAGAGAGAGAGAGAGAGAGAGAGAGAGAGAGAGAAACATTTATGGTAAATATGGGACTTAGATATGTATTACAGGCACTTTACTCAGTATTCCCTACAATGTTTAGCGGCAGTAGTAGTGGCAACAGCCGTCTTAGGAGTACCGTTACAACAGTTAGAGTGATAGTATATTACTACTGAAAATTTAATGAAGATCTGTAATTTTGGGTACTCACGTGGTGTGCATGGCTCCAATAAAATTAAACAGAAAGATTTATACCTAGTATTATAACAGAGATATCAGTCTATAATATATAGTAAGATTTATATAGAAATATATGGAGTAGGTGGCACCTGTATCCCCGACGGAGAGTGGATGGGCAGCCGCGCGGGCTGCTCGGAGTTTGCCCTACGCGATTTATCACCTGATAACCCTTCCGACCTAGTTCGACCCTTTCAACGGTCGCTCCGTGACGCTCACAACAACCACTGATTTCAGAATATGATAAATCAATATTTTTCACGTGATTTATACGAGTATTGACACTGATATTACACTGGGCCCACCCTCTCCATTTCACTCGTCTCTGTGTCTTTTGTCACAAAATTTCACAAAATTTTAACCTTAAAAATACACCTTAATCACGGAGCCACACACCCACACGTCTTACCCCTACCAAGCCTACTATTACTACTACTACTACTACTACTTCCACCACCACCACCACTACTACCACCACGACCACCACCACCACTACACCCATCATCTCTTCCTCCCGAGAACATAAAACTGAAGGCGGAAGAGACACGAACAAAATTATTAACAAAATCAGCAGTGATTTTTTTGTAGAGAGAGAGTGAATGTTTAACTGACGGTCACTGTGTGTGTGTGTGTGTGTGTGTGTGTGTGTGTGTGTGTGTGTGTGTGTGTGTGTGTGTGTGTGTGTGTGTGTGTGTTATAAAATCACTGGCCAGCTTTCATTACAATTGCAAAAGATCACAGGAATTTTCCCGCCAGATGTCAGTGTTGAGAGGAGCAATGGAAGGTGAACTCGCAACCTGAACATAAATGCTCTGAAAAATAAATACCGCTGTTCTAACGTGTCTGAGGTATCGTCCAAGAGCAATTAATTCTTTCACTGCAATAAACAATAATTCACAGCACTAAGAACAATGCATGGTCTTTTTTAAACACGTACAAGACAGAATGGAATAAAAAGAATAGGTTTTGCAATTTCTAGCACGTATAATGTCTCAGAGTGGTTAGTGAGTGAGGAAGGATGTGCCAACTAGCGGTAAAAGGTAGTCTAATTGTCTCATCTCGACTACTTTATAATAGATCTAGTGGATGCTTTTTTATTTCAGTTTTCAAGGGTATTTCCGTGATTCTAGTGGTGGCGTTAAAAAGGATTCTCCATTGTCAACCGGGAAAAAATATCCATGAAAACCTGACTGTCATTGTAGCCTTTGAAAAATAGTTTTGAATTATTGCAATGGTATTTTATTAAGGACTTTGCATTGTCATCAGGGAAAAAAGCATCCATGAATACAAGCCTGACTCTGTGGCCTTTGAAAAAAAAATACTAACAGTCCTAATTGATTCTGCATCGCCAACATAAAAGTCATCCATGAAAACACGAATAATAATTTCATTGGTCTTTGAAAAATAGCAATAGGAAGAAAATCATTTATGGAAACCTCACAAATCACTTACATTTTTTTGAAAACTGTCGTAACTTACACTAATGGTAGTTTAACAGTTTCTACATCGCCAGTGTAAAACATATTCATCCACGAAAATAAAAAACTATAAATAATTTCTGCGGCCTTTGAAAACCGTCCAGATGAGAGAGCAAATCCTTTCATACCGCGAGCATAAAACACTAACACGGTTGACAACTCCGGTCACTCTGTACGCCTGTGGTTCATTCACCCCCGCCCGCCTCCTCGTGTCACGGGGATCAATGAGAGAGTGATGTCAACATTAACCTGATTCCTCATTCAGCTTTCTTGATCACGCGGGATTGGCAAAATTCAATCGCCTTTCGCTGCGGCATGAAACTTGAATCGTTATTTTTCACGTTAGAGGGCCACTGACTTACGGCAAAAAAAAAAAAAAAAGACCACTGACATAGAGAGAGAGAGAGAGAGAGAGAGAGAGAGAGAGAGAGAGAGAGAGAGAGAGAGAGAGAGAGAGAGAGAGAGAGAGAGAGAGAGAGAGAGAGAGAGAGAGAAACTGAGGATAAGAGCTCAATTCATAGGAAGGACGAAATACAAAAGCAGGCCGTGAGTTTACAGTTTACCATAAACAAGGGATGAATGAATTAGAATACTGATTAACTCTTGCATTACAGAGAACAGAACAGAAGTGAGAGAAAATAGAAAAGCTTGTAAAGGGAAGCTTAGCATCAGAAATTTTAAGCTCCACCCACGCTATTCGAAGCACAATTTTGTATTTTTCTTGTATACCTGATAAGAAGTCGAGAGAGAGAGAGAGAGAGAGAGAGAGAGAGAGAGAGAGAGAGAGAGAGAGAGAGAGAGAGAGAGAGAGAGAGAGAGAGAGAGAGAGAGAGAGAGAGAGAGAGAATCAATATATCGTCCCTAAAAAGATAATTACAGGAGGAGAATCCAAAGCAAGCTGTTCATTCAGTGTGGTGGAATTGGTGAAGGGAGAGAGAGAGAGAGAGAGAGAGAGAGAGAGAGAGAGAGAGAGAGAGAGAGAGAGAGAGAGAGAGACAGAGAGACAGAGAGAGAGAGAGAGAGAGAGAGAGAGAGAGAGAGAGAGAGAGAGAGAGAGAGAGAGAGAGAGAGAGAGAGAGAAATTGTGTTGCTATTGTGAGGATATTTCTGAATTATTTTTTTTTCTTTCAATTTGCTATTTTATACATTAATGCATTTAAAAGTAAATATCAAAAGGTACACACTTAAGCAACCTGCGCTAATTAACTCCAGTACATTTTAAGTAAGGTATAAAATCTCTTTGTCTTTCACTACTTACAAGATTAAGGATACATGTTATTCAAGACGAATCTTTATCTATTGTAATTTATTTATTTATTTTATTTATTTATTATTATTCTTTATTTACTTATTTCATTTGTTGATTTATCTTATTTATTTTTCTATTTATTTATTTATTTTATTTATTTATTCATTTTTTTCGGGGGGAAGTGAAATTAAGTCTCCAATAAACATTCAGTAACGTGTAAAGTATTTTTCCTTCATTATTTTACAAGTTTACCGAAGCATTAGTTTAAGACGAAACACCTTACTTATTTACTTTACTTCATCTTGCTTTCCTTCTATGTGGTGAGTGAACTCCAGAACAGGTTACATAAAGTGTTAAGTACTTTTTTGTTTTATTTTTTTCACAAGATTAACGAAACATCTATTCAAGACACATTATTTCCTATTTATCCCTTTTTTTATTTATTTATTTTCTTTATTATCATTTAGCCGGGAGTGAAATGAACTCTCCAAAACCTGGTAAAAGAAAGTTTAAGTATTTTTCCCTTGATTTTCTTCAGAAGTTTGACAATACGTTTATTTAAGACTAAACGTTTTCTTCTTTTCTTTTTTTCTATTTTTTTATTTATTCACTTTCTGTCTGAAAATTAAATAAACTCTCCAATATAGGTTAAATAATGTCGTGTTTTTTTTTCTTCCATTTTTTTCTTTACAAAATTAACGATATATTTTTTTTTCTATTTTTCCCTCCTCCCACCGTCTCTCTCTCTCTCTCTCTCTCTCTCTCTCTCTCTCTCTCTCTCTCTCTCTCTCTCTCTCTCTCTCTCTCTCTCAGTTGGCAGTGGACGGAAGGGAAAGGAGTAAAGGAAGGGGCAAAGGTGGTGTTTTCAAGTAAAAGTCTAAGTTTGCCATAAATTGTCGAGCTTTTCCGAGCCTAACACTAACAGGAGGTCAACGCTTTCTCGGTAAAATCTGCGTGGAAAACACCATAGAAAAAACGTGACGGAGGAAGAAACCATACTGTAGATCACTGGGTTGGTCTTCAGAGGCTCCGTTTTCCATCAGCAGGAAGAAAACGGAATACTGAGGACCATTTTCTGAATCCCTTCCGCGCTGCACCTCAACTACCTTCAAAAGGCTTTAGGTTGAAGTGACACGGGTTTTTTTTTTTAAAGTGTGTTTTTTTACGGTTATAGCAACAGATCTACGTGATTTCTACATTATTAACAGGAGAAACACGCTTGACAACCTAATTAATCATCTTTGTGGCCTTTGAAAACAATCGTGGTGAGAGAGCAAAGCGTTTCTCAATACAGGCTTGAGTTGGAACGGACTGATTGAAATTTCTACTCACTTTTAATTTTCACTGCTTTTCGAAACGTATTTTTTTATTATTAGCACCTCTCAGACATCTTTCCTTGTTCTACACCCACCTCTAGACATCACATTGCGTTGAAATTGTAAAATATATTCCTTTTCTACTACTCTTTATTAAAGATGGTTATAAAGATGCCGTACAATGTTTTTAATGATGTGAATTGTTGCATATTCATCTGTGTTCTGCTGTGAGAGAGAGAGAGAGAGAGAGAGAGAGAGAGAGAGAGAGAGAGAGAGAGAGAGAGAGAGAGAGAGAGAGAGAGAGAGAGAGAGAGAGAGACTACGACTAGACTAAGCTGTGCAGTTCTGGTCCCCACATAACAGGAAAGATATAGGTCTATTAGAATCAGTACAGAGGAGAATGACTAAAAGGATACAGGGGATGAGGAGTATTCCTTACGAGGCGAGATTGAAGCTGTTAAATTTACATTCTTTAGAGAGGCGTAGGTTAAGAGGGGACCTGAAAGAAGTCTAAGTGGTATAAGGGTTATAACAAGGGGGATGTAAGCAAAATTTTTAGGATCAGCAACCAGGATAGAACAAGAAATAACGGGTTCAAGCTTGAAAAATTTAGGTTTAGGAAAGAGACAGGAAGAAATTGGTTCTCAAATAGAGTGGTAGATGAGTGGAACGGACTCAGTAATCAAGTTGCTAGTGCTGGGACATTACGGAGCTTTAAGAGAAGATTAGACGGGTTTATGGATGGGGATGATAGGTGGAAATAGGTAGGTATATTTCATACAAGGACTGCCACGTGTCGCTTCTTGCAGCTTCCCTTATTTCTTATGTTCTTATGAGAGAGAGAGAGAGAGAGAGAGAGAGAGAGAGAGAGAGAGAGAGAGAGAGAGAGAGAGAGAGAGAGAGAGAGAGAGAGAGAGAGAGAGAGAGAGAGAGAGAGAGAGAGAGTCTGTGTGTGTGTTTGCCCATGTATGTTTGCCGATAACCTGAGTGACTTTATTAAGGACAAAGAAAAAAGGAATATGATAAACGTAAATAAAGAAGAGAAAGAAAAGGCTTAAATCAATATAAAATAAAGAAATACGTCAAACAATAAAATAAGGGGAAATACATGATAGATAAACTCAAATATTAGACCAAAAACATGTAACTGGAATAAAAAATACGGTAAATAACTGCCGCACAAACACACACACACACACACACACACACACACAATCACCAAGGGATACTTTTTTTTTAACTAGTCAACAGGGATTAATGTATGTCAGCATTACTTAATCCTCCTCCTCCTCCTCCTCCTCCTCCTCCTCCTCCTCCTCCTCCTCCTCCTCCTCCTCCTCCTCCTGCACACTCAATTCTCATTCGTCCCTCCAAAATCTTCTTCTCATTCTTAATTTATTCTCCTTAACTCTCTCTCTCTCTCTCTCTCTCTCTCTCTCTCTCTCTCTCTCTCTCTCTCTCTCTCTCTCTCTCATCACCATCATCATTATCATCTTTTTCTCTGTCCATCTCTTCTTTTTCTCTTCCTCCTCCTCTTCGTCATTCTAATTCCTACATCTCTCATATCTTGTTGATTTTTCTCGGCCATGATTAGTCTCTCTCTCTCTCTCTCTCTCTCTCTCTCTCTCTCTCTCTCTCTCTCTCTCTCTCTCTCTCTCTCTCTCTCTCACGACTTCCAACTATTTGCTCTCCTCTTCCGCCTTCCATTCGCCTACTCTCTTCATCTCTCTTCCTCTTCCTCCTCCTCCTCCTCCTCCTCCTCCTCCTCCTCCTCCTCCTCCTCCTCCTCCTCCTCCTCCTCCTCGTGCATTCACCTCATCCCTGGCTAGACGAGGGAAGAAGGAAGGCAAAGGAATAGGAAGGGGTGAAGAAACGAGGGAAATTGGATGAGAGAGAGAGAGAGAGAGAGAGAGAGAGAGAGAGAGAGAGAGAGAGAGAGAGAGAGAGAGAGAGAGAGAGAGAGAGAGAGAGAGAGAGAGAGAGAGAGATGAACATGAATTAGAGAAGAAAGACAAAGACGAAGAAGAATAGGAGGAGGAGGAGGCGGCGGCACGTGTCTGTGTGTGGGCGTGCTGAAACAAAAGACTATAAGACAAGAAAACAAAGGATGGTGCGGAAGCCATCAGTCCCCAACGTGGTAGTCCCCGTACGGAACACGCCTACCTACTCTTACCTATGATTCCCATCCATAAGCTTACCTATACGTGCTCAAGGTGCTGCCCTAAGTTCACTGCTGATCTGGTCTTACTTAAACCCAAGGAACCGTCAGAGTAAATTGGAAAATATTAATCAAGTATTTTGCATGGGATAATAGTAATGGTGATATGTGATGCTTGTAGTAGTAGTAGTAGTAGTAGTAATAGTAGTAGTAGTAGTAGTAGTAGTAGTAGTAGTAGTAGTAGTAGTAGTAGTAGTAGTAGTAGTAGTAGTAGTAGTAGTAGTCCTGAATCCCTCGTTATCACCTAATTCGTTTCTTCTGGTGCTTCTGCCACACTCATCACCGGCACATCTTCTCTCAGTGCATCAATAAACCTTCCAGCTTTCCTCTCCTCCTCCTGCATCCGTCTCCGGCATCCCCCTCCCATGTACACTCACCAAAACTTTCCTGAATATCTTGCCACGAAGGATGTGAAAATGATTGGTTCGTAATTTGGATTGGCTGTATGCCTGACTGATGACTAGTAGTTGGGAGAGAAGTTGTCGGAATATGACGTATGCAGTTATGGCAATCACTTATGCTTGAGTGAATTGTAATGAAATACACTTCCATAAGAACACGAGGGAAGTTGGAAGAACCCATCAAGTCTACACGTGGTAGTCAGGGTGTGTTGGATTACAATTATGAGTCCATGTATTTTAGATCGTTTGGTGTTTATAGTTTGACGATCATTTTACTTATTCAGTCACTAATTTTTTAGTTATTTATTAACTTATTTATGTTTATTTTATATTTTAACTTTTTACCTACTTGTTTTTGCTTTATTTATTTTTTTTATGTTTTTGGTTAGTTAATTAGTTAGGTTAGTTTTTACTGTTTATTCATTCATCTTATTTATTTTCTAAGAAGGGTTGAGCTGTGTACTTCTTATCTCTCCTCTGCTCATGGCCACACCACCTCAGCCTCGCCTCTCACCTGCCCCCAAACTAACCCACGTCACGTCTTTCGTCTCTCTAACACAAAATCACGCTGCGTAGAACAATATCCTAAACATTTCGCCCTTCCATCTCTTGCAGACTCTAAAGGAAGTTATTGCCGTTTTCAAGCGCATTTTAACGATTCCAGTGATAGTCAAACAAGGATTCCGCATCATCAATAAGGAAAACCATCATGAGAACCGGACTAATCATCTCCGCGGCCTTTGTCTGATGTCTGATATGTTTTAAGAATGGGAAGCTTAATATGAATGCGTTCTGACGTATTAAGCATGGTCTACTAATGACCTGGGAACATGAATTAAATGCTACCGTATTTTGTCTACTCTTTTTTTTTTTTTTTTCCAGCTACTTGCCAAAACATGAATTAAAAGTACAGCATAAAATGAAGCACAAATGCACTGTCGCGTGATAACCAAAGTGCTTCTGTTATTCAGTCTTATCACAATTCCTACAACTCCCCGTATTTATCAGTAATTTCTTCCTTCTCCCTTGCCCAAAATTAAAAGGAACTATGGAAAAGGAACTTGTCTTCACAATCTGAATTTCCCAAGATATACGTAGTGTCACAATATCCTGAGACGCTTCTATTGTTCAGCCTCACTACTCTTATACCTCCCAGCCAGTATCTACCACTAATGTATCAGTAATGAATTTCTTCCCTGCAGGAGATCATTCGGAACTTTTTCTTTCTTCCCAATCTGATCTTCCCCTAGAGTGTAATCACTGCAGGGACTCCTTTGCTTTCTTAACGGAGATTATTCTGAACTGTGATCTTTCCTTCGCAATCTGATTTTCCCAATGAATGAACCAAATATAATCTAATAATAACCTGAGCTTTTCTATTATTCATCCTCTTTATAACTCTTCCAGCCCCCGGTATTTATCTTCAATTGCTCCTTCCTTGATCATTCGGAAGTGTTATTACCTCGCAATATGACCTTCCCCAATGAGCACAGTTTTCTAGTGAATCATATATACGTTGTCTGGTAATATCCTGAGCGATTTCATTATTCAGCCTCCTCATCACTCTTACAGCTCCCCTTATCTATCAGTAATGAGTCGCTTCGGAACTGTGATCTTTTCTTCGCAATCTGATCTTCCCCACGAGTGCAGCCTTTAAGTGTAATTATTGCTGGGACTGTTTTACCTTCCTCCTGCACTGGGTGAACCACACGTGCCTGCATCACACAGCTTTGCCTCATTATTGATGGATTCTCTCTCTCTCTCTCTCTCTCTCTCTCTCTCTCTCTCTCTCTCTCTCTCTCTCTCTCTCTCTCTCTCTCTCTCTCTCGCTCTCTCTCTCTCTCCCCCTTTGAGTCAGCTATACTTGCACGTTAGCATCAAGCAGTGTTGTCTGATCATTCCAGAGATTGGTTTACTCTCTACTTTAAGTCAATAGTAATTACACTGCAGTATTTTTTTCTTTTGTAATGAATTAATAACAGAACGAGTGTTAATAATGAACTGTTGTATCAATATAGTATTTTTTTTTTTGTGTGTGTGTGTGTCTGTGTGTGTGTGCGTGTGTGAGTTTCATTTCTCAAAATTGAGTAAACTGGTCTAACTGGCATCAAACAGCATTATCTCTTGAACTGAATAAAAAAAAAACAGTGTTGCATAATTATTGTTGCATTTTCTCTGCTGCATCTAATAACTACACTTTCTGATATCAACAGTACCGTCCAATTAATGTCAACGTATCGAATCATTATTTCAAGAGCTGTTTTTTTTTTCTCCAATGAATAAATATAACGTCCTGATATCAAACAGTCAAATTAATCTAACTGTACTGAATCATTACTTCAAGAGCCGTTCTTCCTACATTAAATACATTCAACTTTGTGATATCAAACAACAATGTCCAATTAATTTAAACGTATCATTATTGCAAGTGCTTTACGTTACTAGTCAGCGCTTGAACGTATTAATATCGAGCTCGTCTTGCTGAAAAGAGGCCATTTCTCAAACTAAAGAACACCCACATGCTTCCTGTCAATGTTATATTCGAAGGCGTTTGCATCAGTGAGCTCCACAGGGCGGCATGACTTGGTGCAGATGTGCCACTCTTTAATCCTTTCACTAGTATTTGACACGTCTTTCTTTAATCACTAACCACTCTCAAACACCTTTTTTTTTTCTTATTCTACCGCCACCTGCAAACACTGTACTGGCCAATTGCAAAATGTATTCTATTTATGTCTTTTCTTTCTTGTAGTATTTAAAATCTTCCTGCGTCACGATGCACGGGCGGAGGCTGACAAACTGAGCTTCCATAAATACAAACGGTAAACCATCACAGAAAACTTGTAGCAAAACCCCGACTGGTGCTATAACGGAGAATACAAATTGAACAAGGGTATCCTCCAACTAACTCGAATTCTTGTAAGTTAAACCCACTCAGGGCAGGGAAGGATGTCGTCTACAATATCAAAGGGCTAGGAAAGGATGACAAACTCGAATATCTGCTAACAACGATGGGAGAAGCTCGATAAATATTCAAGATGATACAGTAAGAAGCAATTATAAGACACACACACACACACACACACACACACACACACACACACACACACACACACACACACACACACACACACACACTCACCACAGCTACATCCACCACACAAACACAACATCCGCACAAAAATTTGCCTCGAAAAAGCTAATAAAACAAATACCAATGGTGATTATAATTGTCTGTTTTAATTCCCGCATTCATTACCAGATTAGAATGAAAAAATGGTTTTGAAAATAACTAAGCTCTCTCTCTCTCTCTCTCTCTCTCTCTCTCTCTCTCTCTCTCTCTCTCTCTCTCTCTCTCTCTCTCTCTCTCTCTCTCTTTACCTGTATGGCTGAGAAGGCAATGTGTTAATGAAACCACGTACAGGTTATTACTCATTAAGGTAGTTCCCTCTATACCCATCTCTCTCTCTCTCTCTCTCTCTCTCTCTCTCTCTCTCTCTCTCTCTCTCTCTCTCTCTCTCTCTCTCTCTCTCTCTCTCTCTCTCTCTCTCTCTCATACGTTTATATCCATATCTATTTTCCACGTTCCCTTACACTCTATCCTCTTCCGTAGCCCTCCTTCATTCCCTAGAGAGAGAGAGAGAGAGAGAGAGAGAGAGAGAGAGAGAGAGAGAGAGAGAGAGAGAGAGAGAGAGAGAGAGAGAGAGAGAGAGAGAGAGAGAGAGAGAGAGAGAGAGAGAGAGAGAGAGAGAGAGAGACCTCTTCCACAGGTCAAGTACAGCCAGTCAGCCACACACTCCTTAGCGCTGTCTCAAACACTGCTACCCTCCCTACCTTCCTCGCTCTCTGTCTATCTCCTTAACAATCCACCTTTCGCCTTACAAGTAAAGGGAAGAAGGCAGAGAGAATCTTTTTTCACGAGTCAAACACACCCACTCTTTCTTTATCTCTGTCTCAAACAATGCTTCCTTCCTCCCCACCTTCCTCCTTTTCTCTATCTCCTTGACACTTCAGCTTTCTCCTTACAAGAGGTGGAAAGAAGACAGAAGCGCGTGAAAGGATGAAAGATATTCTTTTCCCTTCCTTTCCCCTCCTGTCATTCTCCGTAACACTCCGCCTTTCGCCCTACAACTGAAAAAACGGAATGCCGCGTGGGGAAAATGTGCCCGGCACGACTCTCTGAGGTGCCCCTCCGTGCCTCCCTCAAGGACGGAGTGCCGCTGCACGCCGCGGGCTTCGTCCCGGGGGGATTATTGATGTGCTGTTATTGTCATCTTGATTGAAATGTTTTATGTTCACAACACAAGGGAAAGCCACCCAGACTACGACTTACCAACGACAAATATGCATTTTTACAATGTTGAATTACGTAAGTTGTAGTGTGTACAAGAACAAAAATATTTCTAATATTATTACATAAGTCTGTAGTCTTACGTGAATAAAAGTAAATGTTTTAAACCACAAATCTAATGCTCTAGTATATTTTCCAATATGAGAGAGAGAGAGAGAGAGAGAGAGAGAGAGAGAGAGAGAGAGAGAGAGAGAGAGAGAGAGAGAGAGAGAGAGAGAGAGAGAGAGAGAGAAATATTCAAACCACCACTGCTTCTTTGGGATACAAGTTATATAAACGTTATAACACTGGGCAAAGAAAGGGAACGACATCATTTTCAATGTTATGTCTGAAAACGATGCATTTAAAACTCAGAAAGCATTGCCAGTATAAAGATGCTCCTTCCTTCACCTCACTGACCTGAGGGAGCTGCCGTGCACACTCACGAGGATCACGTGTCTGGCAAGTGAGTCTGGGAGTGAGTGAACAAAATTACTGCAGCAGGTGAATGTTGGCAGCCACCTGATGTTTGTTTGTGGTGCGCGTATTGTGGGAAATCTGGTAGTGGTGGTGGTGGTGGTGGTGGTGGTAATGTGGTCAGTAATCGGGATGGAACAAGAAATAATGGGAGATTTAAAAAAAGGAAGGAATTGGTTCTCAAAGTCGTAAATTAATGGAACAAACTCAGTAATCATGTTCTTATTTCTCTAAAACATTTATGGAAGGGGATGATGGGAGGTCTGATAAGTGCGTTGCGTGCCATGGCGGATGAGTGAACAAAAATAACTGTGGCAGGTAAATGTTGGCGGTCACCTGGTTCTAATAAATGTTTTCCCTTTGATAATATAGAGTCATTGTTGATCTGTTAGTGCAATGCTGAAAACATCCTTGAAAACCCATATAACTTTCACTAGAGCCTGTTGAAAGCAGTGAAATAAGGGTCAGAGTTAACGGGCAGACCACTCTGCTTTTTGTATTGGTAGTTACTTTTTTTTTATTTACTTATTTTTATTTTCACTTTCCCTCTCCGCCCTCCATCACCACCCCTTTTCCTCTCCCTGTCTCAAACACACAGCCTCCCTTTCTGCCTCCCTGCCTCCCTCACTAAAACAATCTCTCTCTCTCTCTCTCTCTCTCTCTCTCTCTCTCTCTCTCTCTCTCTCTCTCTCTCTCTCTCTCTCTCTCTCTCTCTCTCTCTCTCTCTCTCTCTCATCCATACACACACACATATACAGATAGACTGATATACAGAAAATGGTTAGCTTATTGACCACATTAATTTTACACACTATAATTAAACCAGACCCTTAAAACTAAATGTAACAATCCCAGTATCTATCATAAACAAATGCATATCTATAAACCATATCATATACCGTGCTTGATATCACATAAACACACACACACACACACACATACATACACACACACACACACACACACACACACACACACACACACACACAATACTACACAATATTCAACACCAAAGCAGTCACACATCTGTCGTGCCACACTCGCCAATAGTTTACTTGATGGAGAGATGCAGAGACAAATGAGGTGAGGGTACTGGATTCTGTAAGGCACTGGTTAGCTCTCTACAAACCGTGGCTTGGCGTGGCGTGAACTGGAGCTGGCGTCAATGCTACAGGAAAAAAGTGACGCAACTAAAGCCTTGTAGCACTTTACTGTGTGAACGGAAGGGAAGGAAAGGGATGGGAAGGGTGGGGAGGAAAGAGAAAGGGAGGGGAGGGTAGGGGAGGGACGGGAATAGAAAGAAAAGCAAGGAAAGGGAGGATAAGGAAAAGGGAAGAGTGAAGACGGAAAAGATATGAAGGATGAGGAAAGAAAGGGAAGAAGAGGAGTGGGGAAGGCAGCCGAGGGAAAGGTGAAGGAAGGAAAAGGAAAAGAGGAACAGAGAAAAAAGATATGAGAAAGAAATCAAATAAAGGGAGAGGAAGGGAAAGATAATAAAGGGGAGGAAAGGGAAGAGTAATTAAGGGAACGAAAGTAAAAATATGGAGAAAAGAAAGAAATGGAGAGAGAGAGAGAGAGAGAGAGAGAGAGAGAGAGAGAGAGAGAGAGAGAGAGAGAGAGAGAGAGAGAGAGAGAGAGAGAGAGAGAGAGAGAGAGAGAGAGAGAGAGAGAGAGAGAGAAAGTGGCTAAAAAAAAAACACATGGCTAAATACAAAAATGGAAACAAACACGTTAATCTACAAAAGTCAAACGCAAACACAAATAGTCCAGCGCAAAAATTCAACGAAACTCTTCAGAAGGACAACTGATCCGGTTTCACGAAATAAATCGAATAAAAATGTGAAATGTGAAAACCATGTTCTGTTGTGTGTGTGTGTGTGTGTGTGTGTGTGTGTGTGTGTGTGTGTGTGTGTGTGTGTGTGTGTGTGTGTGTGTGTGTGTGTGTGTGTATCTAAAATTCTCTTTCGATACCAAAACCCACTATTTCTTTTAACTAAGCTGCTCTAATATTTCTATGTACATATGTATATGAATGTGTACATGTAATAGGATTTGTTTTAATGTATATGGAAGGATGAGCAAACTTATCAGAGACAGCAAAGAGGAAAGACTTTTTTGTTCTTCTCAAATCCTTTTTTCAGCTATTTTTTTTATCCCAGTATAAAATCAAAAGGCAACATAATGCACACTATCAAGCACTAGACAGCAGAGGTTACATAGATTAGACATATTTATGAATGAGGATGACAGATGGAAATAGGCAGGTAGGGATGTTTTATACAGGGACTGCTGCCACGTGTAGGCTTGATGGCTTCTTGCAGCTTCCCTTGTGCTCTTTTATATATCATGTTGAATATTCCATAGCTCACGTCTGACATTTCAACGATAAACATGAAGGAATCTGTACGAGGCAGCCAGTCATGTGCGTTTTGTTAGAGCTGTCTCACACACACACACACACACACACACACACACACACACACACAGAAACGGGGAAATATATACGCAGTTGAATATGTATAAAGGGAAAGAGACGGAGTGATATATATTTGTCTTTTTCAATGATTTTCAAGGATTTTCGTCCCTTTTAAAATATCCCTTCTGCATGAAGTATTTATTTAATTGCGTATGTGTGTGTGTGTGTGTGTGTGTGTGTGTGTGTGTGTGTGTGTGTGTGTGTGTGTGTGTGTGTGTGTGTGTGTGTGTGTGTGTGTAAGTCAGGCAAGTCATACGTGCGTCAGTGTGTACATGTGTAAGCTATGTAACCCCGATAGAAAAAAAAAAAATCGACACTATAGCGGTGGGAGAAAATATGAGACATGGACTATTGTTTAAGGGAAATGACACGGATAAGTTGGTACTACTGGTGTGAGAGGTGCCAAGTAGGAACATATAACCCTATTGTAACATACATGGCAACTCTACCATTTCGTGAATCAAACAGACCTGCCAACAACACAAACGACTGACCCACAGACGAGAAGCATTTCACATGAGCCCCGGGGTGCCGATACTCTTTTTCTCAGTACTACAAACACGAGCTCAGATGTACAGAATAGATACAGACAAGTAAATTCACCAAACACAAATATTCCGGAGCTGAAACTCATTTTTTTCTTTCCACGACCTCAGGGACCGTCACAGCAAACCCCGAGTCTACTTTACCTTACTTCACAGTATTGCACACGCGGTACCAGCTACACCTTGGCACACAGTTTATTCATTACACACTCTAATGAACTAGAAAAAAATGGATTCGAGCTTGTAAAAGTTAGATTTAAAAGAGTATGGAAGAAATTGGTTGAACAATGTGGTAGATGAATGGAATAGACTCAGTAATCAGGTTGTTAGTCATTAGGGAGCTTTAAAATTAGATAAATTTTATGGATGAGGATGACAGGTGGAAAAAGGTAGATATGTTTCATACTACGTGTAGATCTGACGGTTTTTTTTTTTTTTTTTTTTTGCAGCTTCCCTCAATTTTTCATGCTCTTGTGAAATACTCAAGAAGACTAATCAGTGGAAAAAAAAAACGAAAAAGACTGTTAATCTTCCCGCCCACTGAGTCAAAGAAGGAAGTCACAAGTTGGCTGATTTAGTGTCAGAAGCGTCTTAATATTCCGCTTTTAAAAAGTTTTAGAGACAAGAAAAAGCAAACAAGCGAGAGTTCCAGAGTTTACCAGAGAGAGGGATGGATGGGTGAGTGATTAACGCTGTGCTGAGGCTGTAGAGCTCTTTTTTTTGGGGGGAGGCGGGAAGTTGGAATTTCTTTTCATCTTTATTTGGCGGGGCCTGGATTTTTTTTTTTTTTTTTTTCGGATGGTAAAGAAAGTTTTTTGACGGGTACTTTTTGTGGGAGCTTTTTTTTTTTTTTGTGGGTGAGAGGCGAGCAGTTTTTTTTTTCTTTTTTCTTTTAGGATTTTTTCTTTATTCTTTTTCTTTTTTTTTTTTTTTTTTGCTGGAGCTTTTTGTGAAGTGTCATGTATTTTTCTCTATAATTTAGCATAAAAGGGTTCAGTACTATAATAGGATAGGTGACCAAAGAATTGTTGTGCCTGATATGAATAAAGAAGACGTAATGTATCGTAAGTTTCTGCTTTATTCTACTGTTTTTCTTTGCAATTTAAGATAAAGGGGCTCATTATTACAATATAGTTCAACTGTACCTGATACGAATAAAAACTTATAAGCTCTTACTGTATTTTAACTTTTTTCTCTTATAAACGAAGATATAACAGTTCATTATTATTACGTGATAAGCTCCGTTACAGAAGAACTCCACCTGTTATGAATAAACACTTGAAATCAAAGCCGCTACTCAAGATTTACGTCATCACTATTAGTACGTGACGGATGAGGTGACTGAAGAATTTAATCGGATACAGTAATAAAAGTGAAAACTGGATGTGTGGGTGTGTTGGCGTGGTGTTGTCTGGTCTGGATCCTGTGTTCTGTGCTTCGCTGTGTATCAACTTTCCCCGAGTGTGTGTGTGTGTGTGTGTGTGTGTGTGTGTGTGTGTGTGTGTGTGTGTGTGTGTGTGTGTGTGTGTGTGTGTGTGTGTGTGTGTGTGTGTGTGTGCTTCATCTTCCTCCCTCCCTTCTCAAATTACGGTTTGATATTATTATTATTATTATTATTATTATTATTATTATTATTATTATTATTATTATTATTATTATTATCATTATCATTATTATCACTATACTATTACTTTTATATTTTATTATTCTACTACTACTACTACTATTATCACTATCATTATTACCATTATAATAGTTTTCCTACTAGTACTACTACCACCACCACTACCACCACCACCACCACTACTACTACTACTACTACTACTACTACTATTATCACTATCATTATTACCATTATAATAGTTTTCCTACTAGTACTACTACTACCACCACTACCACCACCACCACCACTATTACTACTACTACTACTACTACTACTACTACTACTATTACAACTACAACTACTACACCACCACCACCACCACCACCAAAACAACAACAAGAACAATTACAACTCCTGCTATCTTCACCACCACACCGCAAATCAAAAAATATCCTCAGCCTATTAATATGCTGTCACTTCTATCAACACAGCCCTGATTGGTATCGTATCCTCTTTAAGCAAGGGACAAGGTATCCACATCATGCCTTGTCTTAGGTCAGGAATAAAACAAGAGCAGGGAGAAGCCAGTCCTCTCAGCTGCCTCCCTGACATTCTTCCTTATGCACGAGTGAGGAAGACTCAAGCGGGGAAATGAACTGAGAGAAACTAGTTAACTGTGTCTCCCATAAATAGAAAGAGTACGACAGAAAGGCCTGCTGACCGTCTTTCTTGCAACAAAAAAAGGAGTAAAAGACATTTCGATTCTCTCTCTCTCTCTCTCTCTCTCTCTCTCTCTCTCTCTCTCTCTCTCTCTCTCTCTCTCTCTCTCTCTCTCTCTCTCTCTCTCCTATAAAGACAGAGTAAGAAACAAAATAAAAAAGAAATTTAGATTCATAACAAACTGAGCTCCCGAAACTCTGTTCCATCCAAGGCGTAGGACATAAATCACTCTTAAGGAAGTGAGACCATCATTAAAAATTTTACGAATATAAACTCGATGAGGATAATAAGTGGGAAAGTTAGTAAGGAAATTCAAGCTAAATTAGTTTAACTTCATATTCTGCTATATTTCAGTTTGTTTCTGAGTTGTAGTAAAAAAAAAAAAAAAAAAAAAAAAAAAAAGTAAAAATATAAATACTAGATTAGAATTAGTGGAAAAGTTAGGACGGAATCTCAAGGTAAATCAGACTTACTTTATATTCTGCCACATTCCACCGTCTGTTTCTGAGAAGTTAGTTGTACTCGAGACGAAATAGAATATACGCTATTCATGTTATTTGTCTGTCTCTGTTTTCCTTGCCACATTTCCTAAGATCAGTATTGCAAGAAGGAAAAGGGAAAGTTGAATATAAGCCTCAGCAGTAAATCACAAACTAAAAACTAAATTCTCCAAATACACATGCATGGATCTAGAACGGGAATAAGAGCAACACTAAAACGTAGGAAAAAAATATATATATATATATAATTATAGTACCCCTGCCTCTGCCTCAGTTTGCTTATCGCATTTCCTTGAACAGAAATACAAGAACGAAAAGGTGAGTTGAAAATAAGCTTCAGCAATACATCACCCTGAGGAACTAATGACTACGTTGGAATAAGAGAAACACTGAAACGTAAGAGGTTAAAACGTATTGTTTCTGCCTCTGCTTCCTCGCCACATTTCCTGAAAAAAAAAATGAACTACAAGAGGAGGAAAAGCGAGTTCAAAATAAACTCCAGTAATACATCACAATGAACAACTAAGAACCAAACTGGAATGAGAGAAACACTGAAACATGAAGATAATATAAAGTACTATTTCCGACTCCGTTTCTTTGCCACATTTCCTAAGAATAACATCACAAGAAGGTAAAAGGTGAAATTGAAAATAAGCTTCAGAAACCCATCATACTGAGAAACTAAGAACGAAACTGGCTTAACAAGGACGAAAAGAGACTAACAATGAAACGTAAGAGAATATAAAAGTTTCCTTACCACATCTCCTGAGACCAGAATTACAAGAAACGTTAAAAATCATAAGTTTTAACAATATATAACAAAATAAGAAAAAACTCGCGAAACGTGAGGAAAAAAAAAGGAAATGGGAGTTCAAAGTGTTAGTATTCAGAGATATATTACAAAGAAACTAAGATGAAAGTAGCCAAACGTGTGCCAAACTAGAAAAGGAATGAGAATAACAATGAAACGTGAAATAATATCAAGTACTGTTTTTATTTCTATTTCTTGATTTCCTAAGCACAAAACTACAAGAGGAGAAAGGGAAGTTCAAAATAATACGAGTACATCACAATCCAAAAACGGAAACTCGGGAATGTGTAAGAAACTAGGAAGGAAACGAGAGTAACAGGAAAAAGGGAGTTAAGAATGATAAACCTCAACTCAGAGGAACTATCAAAAAAAAAAAAAAGGAATTAGCTTTACGCGTGCGGAGCTTGGACGGGAATAATAAAAAAGAGTATAACTGTAACCAAGAGAATAATCCTCAGTTTCCTAATAAAATTTTCTAAGGGGAAAAACAGTAACTTGAAAATCATAAGCTGCAGCAACATATTACGAACACAAAGAACGAAATTCACAAAACGACAACAAAACCAGAGTAAATAACACTTCACTATGAAAGCGAGTAGGAAAAGTTTGTATCCGGCTGAGTGGAACGACATTTAATATCAATGAAAGGGTAGTACTTGTAAATGCAGGCAGGATTTGTGCCCTCGCAGGAATAAAAATAAAGGCTGGGCATTTTACATGAATTATTGCATGCTACTAGTGTTGAGGAAAGAGAGAGAGAGAGAGAGAGAGAGAGAGAGAGAGAGAGAGAGAGAGAGAGAGAGAGAGAGAGAGAGAGAGAGAGAGAGAGAGAGAGAGAGAGAGAGAGAGAGAGAGAGAATCTGTATTTTCAAACCTCAACCCAACACTGAACGCCAAAAAAAAAAAAAAATGCTCTGGCATAAAATTTATGTCCATCTACTTCATCTGAATTATAATTTCCTGCACATTCTTTTCAATGCGGCTATTCAAACTTAGAAACAGTAGTACAGAGGAAATGATTTAGTGGTGGTGGTGGTGGAGGTAGTAGTAGTAGTAGTAGTAGTAGTAGTAGTAGTAGTAGTAGTAGTAGTAGTAGTAGTAGTAGTAGTAGTAGTAGTAGTAGTAGTAGTAGTAGTAGCAGTATTAGTAGTAGTAGTAGTAGTAGTAGTAGTAGTGCAATAATATTTTACCTGAATGACTATTAAGTATTTGCTATCCATGGCCTCCTTGCATTCCTAACAACAACGCCAAACTAACACATTAAGAACGCAAACACTAACAAATCCTCAATATTCCCTGGTGATGTTCAATGTATCGATAGCAATTCTTTTTCCGACCACAGACTATATGAGAGTAACTAATTGCATTCACTAACTTCACCTGAGCCATAATTTACAACAAACTCCTTTCATATGTACAAGTTCACCTGAAACATAATTTACTATCCATTCCTTTCAATCGCACTGCATCAAATTTAGGCACATTGCTTGTAGTGTTGTGATCGTCTTTAATTCAGATAAACTGCAATGCGTACAATTAATCAGATAAAATACTTGAACATTTTTTTTCTTAGGGTACGTGACTCGCGTTTTATAAAATTACTACACAAAAAAAGGGAGCTAATCACAGTAGCGTGCTTAGTAAATTCTTCAATGTTTTCAGAGTGCGTACTTGAGCGGTTCATTATTTTATTTATCTATTTATTTTACAATTTATTTTTAGTTCGGTACCGTGCTTGTCAGTATCATTAACCCTTTCACCGCGACACGCAACAATTCAGAGCACAAAACGCAATGTATGGAATATTTATAAGCATTTATGAGAATAAGGGAAAAGAGATTTTGCAATTTCTGACCATGGCAATGTTGGAGGTGACTGTAGAGCAGGAAAAGATCTCACAGTAGTTAGTAATTAGAAAAGATGTGCCAAATAGCAGTGGAAGGGTTAAGAACACACCTTTTTTTTATCATTTCACTGTTATTTTATCCTCCTATGTGTCTAATGTTTAAATTAAAAACACACACTAAAGAAACAGATGATATATGACGGTAATATTTTTTTTTACTTTAAGAACACAACTGCCTTTCATCGTTTCATTGTTGTTTAGTTTTTTTGTTTTGTTTTTTTATTCTCTTTTCTGTGTTAAGTTCAAATAAAAAAACACTAAAATAACTGATGATGCAGGACCATTTTCAGTCACAGAACAATTCCTCTTTTATAAACTCTTTTTTCTTCATTGTATTCTTTGTGCAAAGTTTCAACATAAAATAATCTTTCCCTTTACGTACATCACATTCGCGAATAAAAGACGATATTTCATTTAGTAACAGCTAATTTCCTTTCATTTAAGCAAGTACTGGACTGAAGTAGAAAATACCACGTTATTTTTCGCACACCAGTGACAAATTTCATTATTCAAGTAGGCACTAGTGTTTTATGTAGCGATAACAGATCCTTTAATTAAAACGAGCACTGAGCCGTAGTTGAGAAAAGTACAGCTTGCACACTGAGCCTGCGGATTAATTTATTATTTTCCGTTCCCTTCAAACCCACACTAAAGTTATTAACCAGAATATCACTAACCCTGACAGTGATAAAAATTTCCTCAAAATTGCCAAAAACAAAGAAAGAAAAACACACGGCAAAAAATACGGTTCATATATTATTTAACCAGCATAATCCTTAATTCGTTCCCCTGAAAACCACAGTAGCTATATAAACCTGAATACTACTGATCACATTACAGTAAAAAAAACTCCCTCATTTCTAAATATAAAAGTAGAGAAACATAGTAAAAAGAAATACAGTTCACATGTTTAACCTGCATCGTTATTTACTAGTCGTTCCCTTGAAAGGCGCACCAAAGTTAGCAAGCGGAGTAGTACTAATCACACCACAGCAATAAAAATCTCTCGCTCCTAAATATACAAGTAGAAAAACATAGTAAAAAAAATACAGCTCACATATTTAACTTGCAGCATTACTTATTATCAGTTCCCTTAAGAAGCACAGTAAAAAATTAAGAACTAGAACACCACTAATCACGCCAGACTACTAAAAACCCTTCATTACTAAATACACAAACAGAAAAATAAAACAGAAAAAAAGTTTAAATGCTTCAAGTGAATTATTATTATTATCTTCTATCAGTTCCCTTCAAAACTGCATCATGTCAGAATAACAGAAATCCCTCATACGTAAATATAGAAATAGAAAAGTAAAATCGGAACAAACAGACAGTCTAAATACTTAACGTGACTAATTACTTACTAACATTTCCCTTCAAATTAAACTTACGGACCAAAAATAACAATAATAACCCCAAAACAGTATGAAGTAGAAAAAAATGCAGTGAAGAATATCCACTTACTTCTTAAACTAAATCAACATTTCAGAACTTATGAAGCAGAAAATCACTAATACCAGTCAAAAAAAAAAAAAAATCATTCCATCTCTCCTAAATATAAAAGAAAAGCAGTAAAGGTCAAATATTCACATACTTAACCACAATCATTAGTTCAAAGCCACACCAAAACACAGAGACCAAAACACAGAGACCAGAGAAAACCACTAATAACTCGAGCTCAATAAACTAACCATTACTCTTAAATAGACCTATCACTAATCACTGCTGAATACCAAACACACTAGGCAGGTAACGTCTCACTGTGCCGATGGTTAGTTGTTTCATTCGAGCTAAATTAATTACACCAAAGCTTGAGGATATCAGCCATCACACCAGCACAGTCTTAGTCTTCACTCTACACCATCACTGATCTCTACTAAACACCAGACACACCATGCAGGTCATAATATTTCGGTGTCTAATGCCTGATCTTCTCATTCAACCTAAGTTATCCACACCTAACCTAAGAATACTACTAATTACTACATTTCAATAAAACTCCCTCATGACTCCTTAATACAAAAGTAAAAAATATAAATTAATTAAATAAATAAATAAATAAATAAATAAATAAATATAACGGCAAAAATCTAATATTCACATATATCATTATTTGAAAACCACACCAGCAATTAGGGACCAGAAAACCATTAACCATAATAGATCAACTTTATCCCCCCCTCCCCCGCCCGCCCTACACATTCATGTAAAACAATAGCACTGATACCAATGCACCAGTCTCTAGTCCTGTTATTTGAGCTAAGTTAACACCACCAAACGTACGAACACCACTAACCACAGCAGATACATAAAATCCTCCCTTCTATCTCTCTTTAAACACACTACTGAATACCAGACACATTAAGCAAGTCACATTCCAATGTACCACTACCTAGTCCTTTTATTTGAGCTAAGTTCCCAGCAGTAATTATCGCCACTCAGTGATCACTGCTACAGACAAAGGGCAGCTCGTATTACCCACCCTGAGCCGGACTGTTGCAGAGCGTGCCCGTAGCTGGAGTAAACACAGCAGTTGTGATTCAAACAAGCACCCCAAATAGGAGTGCGCAAATTATGACGTTCTCCAATACTAGTATAAATGTTGATTTTATTGGATATGCGAAGGTAAACATGAGTGAACGCAAATATGACTTGAGCTCCTAAGAGAGAGAGAGAGAGAGAGAGAGAGAGAGAGAGAGAGAGAGAGAGAGAGAGAGAGAGAGAGAGAGA
>NC_087175.1:17920892-17928392 GCF_035594125.1 Scylla paramamosain
CACACACACACACACACACACACACACACACACACACACACACACACACACACACACACAGAGAGAGAGAGAGAGAGAGAGAGAGAGAGAGAGAGAGAGAGAGAGAGAGAGAGAGAGAGAGAGAGAGAGAGAGAGAGAGAGAGAGAGAGAGAGAGAGAGAGAGAGAGAGAGAGAGAGAGAGAGGATAATCATGACAACAATCCTTCCACGGTTCAAGAATTCAGTAATGAGACAGAGTTAAAGCCAGAAGGACCCACTGAGACACCTTTGAGGACTGCCGGGTGTCACATAACTGCTAGACTGACTGACTGAAGTGCAAACTGCCACGTGTAGGCTGAGAGACTGCCACGTGTAGGGCTGATGGTTTCTTACAGCTCCTCTTGTATTCTTAACGTTCTTAGATATTATAAGGATGTCACTTGTCACCATCGCCACGCCTCTCCTCACTCCGTTTTCTCTCCTGTTCGTCTGTTTTGGTCCGCATCGTCTAGCACAGTGGTTCCCAAAGTATCTTGCATGACGCACCCCTTTTTATTGCCTCTAACGGACATGCATGCCACATTCCCCTTCCCTTTAATGTGTTTGTATAAAATTATATTTTTTTTTTTACAGTTTGTGTCTTAGCACTGTTTAAGAAGAGATTTATGCATGAATTAAAAGAACGAAATACCACAGGCACAAGATATTTTAACAAACATCTGCTTCAAAGGGCGCCTTACACGTGACAGACCTGTCTAAAATATATATAGCTAATGATTTTCACCTATCGTTCTCATCCATTATTCTTGGAGTAAATTCACTACATACTCTAAAAAACAGTTATTTCTGAGCAGTGACAACTTCAGTCCCCTCCCCTGTTATCTTCTCACGCCCCACAGTTTGGGAACCACTACACTAACACTCCCGCCTTTTACTCTCATCACCTCTGCCGGGCTCCAGTGTAAGTGAAGTGAATAAAAAAATTTCTTGCGTGGCGCCAAATGAAGTAAATAAAAAAAAGGTTTTGCGTGGTGCTGCAACATCTACTGTCATATTGTGCCGAATTATAAAATTGCACAAAAATAATAGTAATATTAAAATAAAACGTGAAAGTAACAAAAACAACAAAAAGGCCAATTTTAAAAGAATATAAAAAAAAAATAAAAAGTAAAAACTACAAATCAAGCGTTCAGGGATTTCAAGGCTCAACTCTGGAAGCTATTCACGATTTCAAGTGTGTTTTTTATGCGTCTAGTGAAAGTTTAACAAGGATTCTGCAACGCCATTAAAACAGCAGCAAAAGCAACGAATACAAAAAAAGGACAGAAGAAGAAAGACAACAAGAAGAGAGAAAAATAAATAACTATGAAAACCTGACTCATTTTTGTGGCCTTTAACCTTCTGACTGCAATTTGATACATAAACACCTTTAATTAACAACTAATCACCGAGACATCTTTACTTATTATACAGCCACCTCCAATCTTTAAACTAGGTAGAAATTGCAAAATCTATCGTTTTTAATCCCCCTTCTTACTTGTAGATACTTATAAAGATTTAATGCATTACTTCTGGTGCTGCTCAGGGTTTCATATCACAGTGAAACGTTAAAAATAGTCCGTACAAGAGCATAAAGTTTCAAGAATGCTAGTCTCTCTCTCTCTCTCTCTCTCTCTCTCTCTCTCTCTCTCTCTCTCTCTCTCTCTCTCTCTCTCTCTCTCTCTCATCCCCTTGACTGCCGTGGCGCCTCCTCAAGCTTGCCAAAATGGTCTTGTGAGAGTTTATAGTATAATTTCGAAAGACGCAACTGACATTAACAGGATCGAGTAGGTGAAAGCTTTAAGTGCCTTGATCTCTCTCTCTCTCTCTCTCTCTCTCTCTCTCTCTCTCTCTCTCTCTCTCTCTCTCTCTCTCTCTCTCTCTCTCACTAGGGAATCCAGTCAAGTCGTCGGCGGCAGTTCATCTAATTGCTAATTTGGTCTTTTGCGAAACTCTTGTTAATGAAATTACAATTAACATTTATCTCATGCAATCCTCGCCTCGTTTTTCATCTCCATTTCCACTGCTTACTCTTTTCCTTCTCTTCGTAAGCTTTTTGTTTTTTTTATTCATTTACTTTGTGAAATTCATCTACTGAGAAGTTAGTCTGTATTTCTATTTATACATGAAAGGGTTGATATGTATTCTTACCTTAATATTACAGAACTATTTTGACCTATGCATTAAAAGATCAGTATGTATTCTTTCCTATACATAAGTACTTGGATATGCATTCCTTCCTATACAAGTAACGTTTTTTTTTTTTTTGGGGGGTGATAAGTTCTAGCTAAAGGTAACAAAATAGATTAAAAAAAATTAAAAAGGAGGGGAGCCCATTATACGTACAAATTGCTAGAATGTATATCTATTCACACATTGATGAGTTAATATACATTTCTACCTAAACTATTCATTAACAAGTTAGAATGTATAGTATTTTTACCAGTCTGGGAGAGACAACCTTGGCATATGTATGTATGTACCTTAAATCAACGTTTCATTTCATTCACTTCACTTCAGTTCAAACTTCTCTTCTGAGTAGTTACAAAGTACTATTTTTCTTTCCTCCCTCACAAACCACGTTCCTTCTTTCCCTCAAGTTAAAGTCTACACAATAATCGTAATGTGGCTTGCCTAAACCTTTCTCGTTGCCTCTCTTAAACTCTGCCCGCCTCACTTCTTACCACTGTTTGTACTGCCGAGTTAATACAATACTATGTACTTATACTACTTTTCGATACGCACCAGTGGAAAATTTCAGTATTGGCGGGGGTCAAATAACCGTGTTCCTGGTCTGCGTGTTTTTCTATCTTTAAGCACTATAAGAGTGGAGTTGTTTCTGCTGGCATTGGGTGATAGAGACGTGTGTGTGTGTGTGTGTGTGTGTGTGTGTGTGTGTGTGTGTGTGTGTGTGTGTGTGTGTGTGTGTGTGTGTGTGTGTGTGTGTGTGTTTCATTAATCTGTTTGTCTGTCTATTTTTTTTTTTTATCTATCTTCCTTTCTGTCTTCTTGTCTCTGTCTGTTTATTTATGTCTATATATATGTTTGCATCTATTCCTCTTTTTCTTTCTATTTGTATGTATGTATGTTAGTTTATGTTTATCCATCAGTTTATCTCTGTTATTTGCCTGCATTATTCCTTCCATCCCTTGATTCTTAAAAAGAAAGAAAAAAATGTTGTCCTTCCAGTGGAAATGTGTGTGCAAAGAAAGTCAATGAAGGTAACTCTCTTTCTTAAGGATTACTGCAATAGTAAAACAGTACTATATTACCTCTTTCATCCCTTGATCCTTAGAAAATTTAAAGCACACACTTCTTCATCCTCCCAATGGAATGTGCAAGGAAAGGAAAAGATTGAAGAATTACTGCAGCTTTCTCTCTCATCCCTAAGACAATGGTAAAAACAGTAATGCATTATTTCTTCCTCCCTTTCCTCCTTACAGAACTTTAAAAACACACATCTTTATCCTCCCAATGCGATGTGTAAGCAGAGAAAGTGACTGAACGCAACTCTTTCTCCAGATTACTGCAGTTTTCACTCTCATCCCTACAACAATGATAAAATTCTATTGCTTCCATCCCTCGCTCCTCTGAGAATAAAACATACTTCTCTATAACGCCGAATGCAGTCTCTCAGATGTCTATCCCGTTAATAATGTACAAAACCTTATAAATTTGTCACTAGAACCATAATCCGTGTAACTTCAACTAAAGTCACTGAAACCATAAGTACACCATAAAAAATATACGTAACTTCACCTAGAGCCTTTGGAAAGTAGCGGAAGTGCGGCGCAGAAGTGTTTCAGAATAAGGTCCTTAGTGTGACGCAGGGAGACAGGTGGAGAGCATTGAGAGCTTAGCATGAGTACAGTTACGTTTAATGAGCATTATGCCTCCTCCTCTTCTCCCTCTGCCTCCACCACCGCCTTCTCCGCCTCCACGTTCTCCTCATCTTCCGTTTTCTTGTTCAAGGTGCTCTCCTCCTGTTCCTCCTCCTCATCCTCTTCCTCCTCTTCCGCCATCATAGCCACCACTGCCGTTGACAAATCCTCGTCCTCCTCTTCCTCTCACCTTCCCTCTTCTTGTTCAAGGCGCTCTCATCCTCCTCTGTCCTTTCATTTGAGTCGTTCCCTTCTTTATTCTCATGTTCCAACTCCTTCAAACCTTCTCCTCCTTCTCCTTCTCCTCCTCCTTCGTCTTTTCCTACAAACTCTCGTCACCTCTTCGTCTCGAACTTTCTTCCTTATCACTTTCTCCTCTTTCTATTTCTCATTTTATTCAGCATGCCAGCAGCAGTAGTAGTAGTAGTAGTAGTAGTAGTAGTAGTAGTAGTAGTAGTAGTAGTAGTAGTAGTAGTAGTAGTAGTAGTAGTAGCAGTACTAGTAGTAGTAATATAGTGGTAGTAGTATAGTAGTAGTAGTAGTAGTAGTAATATAGTAGTAGTAGTAGTAGTAGTAGTAGTAGTAGTAGTAGTAGTAGTAGTAGAGGTACGGCTGGCCGATGGAAGGACTCCCCAGTACTTGTGCGTGTGGCTCCCCCAATGACGTCAACCACACCATGACGTGCAAAAAGGGGGGATTCGTATGTATCAGGCACGATGAGGTGAGAGATCTGACCGCCAGCATGCTCAGGGAGGTGTGCCACGATGTCTCCACTGAACCGACCCTCCTGCCGCTAGACGGCGAGCACCTGCGCTACAGAACAGCCAACACCACCAACGAGGCTCGAGTCGACGTCAGTGCACGAGGGTTCTGGACAAGGGGACAGAAAGCATTCATGGACATACGGATCTTTGACCCGATGGCCGCCTGTCACCACGAACTCTCCCTGGAGGCCGCCCACCGCAAGAATGAGCAGGAGAAGATCCGAGCGTATGGGGAGAGAATCCAACACGTTGACCAGGGCAGCTTCACACCTCTGGTCTTCACCACATCTGGCGGGATGGGCTCCAAGGCTCAGTGCTTCTACTCAAGACTAGCCGACCTAATGGCAGAAAAGAAGCACCAGCCAAGGAGCCATGTCGTCGCATGGATGAGGTGCCGTCTCTCATTCTCCCTCCTCAGATCTGCCCTCCTGTGTCTCAGGGGGACAAGGCATTCCACTCCCATACCTGCAGACTTAGGAGGCCTCGACTGCGAGGCTACAGTGGTGGAGAGTGGCATAAGAGTAGATAGAGTAGAGGTAGAATGAATTTATAGTTAACAACTAATGATTATATTATAGAGTATTAGATATGGTTGGATGCCACAGTCATTAGCGGGAGCTGGGGCTAATGACCTCCAAGTAATGGAGCCCCTAATTGACACATCAATAAACATGGGGTGGAGGTATTATAGTAGTAGTAGTAGTAGTAGTAGTTAGTAGTAGTAGTAGTAGGAAAAACACCACTACGACAGTCATAGCGCAAGCTTCACTACCACACGCCACTGTTATCGTCCTGTTGTTATTGTTCCTGCAGGGTTAGTGTTCCGCAGGGTTAGTGACTCGTACGGTTAGGTAAAGTGTTGTACTCGTATATAGAGTTAATGTAGTCCGCTGGGTTAGAATTCCGTAAGGCTAAGAGTTCCGCAGGGTTAGTGTTCGGCAGCGTTAGTGTTGTTCTGCAGGGTCATTGTTGTTCCACAGGCTCAGTGTTGCGCAGTGTTACATAGAGTTATTCCGCAAGGTTAGCGTATTAGTGGCATACATGATATTAAGAAGTCAGCTTGGCAAAATTGAGGCATCCAGTGGTGGCATCAACATTCTCCACTAAATCCTGCAATACTTGAGAAAAAAAAACCGAATGTCCCTTTCCACCAACCCTCTCATTGTGATATGCAACAATTGACAACTCTTAAAGCTCTACACAGTCCTGACTCGCATCTACAGAAGGGAATTAAAAAAGATCAAGAGCATATATTTCCATTGTCTGTCCTTTAAAAATGTGTAGAGGTGACTGTGGAACGAACGAAATGTCTGAGTGATTTCTGATTAATGAAAGAAGTGTCCAAAAAGCAGTTAAAGGGTTAAATGTGACAGATTGCAGGGCTCTCATGTTCAACAGTGTGTGTGTGTGTGTGTGTGTGTGTGTGTGTGTGTGTGTGTGTGTGTGTGTGTGTGTGTGTGTGTGTGTGTGTGTGTGTGTGTGTGTGTGTGTGGTGTGTGTGTGTGTGTGTTGTGTGTGTGTGTGTGTGTGGGTGTGTGTGTGTGTGTGTGGTGTGTGTTGTGTGTGTGTGTGTGTGTGTGTGTGTGTGTGTGTGTGTGGGTGTGTGTGTGTGTGTGTGTGTGTGTGTGTGTGTGTGTGGGTGTGTTGTGTGTGTGTGTGTGTGTGTGTGTGTGTGTGTGTGTGTGTGTGTGTGTGTGTGTGTGTGTGTGTGTGTGTGTGTGTGTGTGTGTGGTGTGTGTGTGTGTGTGTGTGTGTGTGTGTGTGTGTGTGTGTGTGTGTGTGTGTGTGTGTGTGTGTGTGTGTGTGTGTGTGTGTGTGTGTGTGTGTGTGTGTGTGTGTGTGTGTGTGTGTGTGTGTGTGTGTGTGTGTGTGTGTGTGTGTGTGTGTGTGTGATGTGTGTGTGTGTGTGTGTGTGTGTGTGTGTGTGTGTGTGTCACTGGTGCCGGAATAAAACAAGAGTACTTGCTGAGAGGGTTATAAACAAAGAAAAAAATACTCGGGATTTACGCTGGATCTAATTTACTTATAAAAAGACCGAAATCATGCACTTATACCCTTACAATATCAAAGGAATAAACTATAATTTTTTGTTATATTATTTATCCCCCCAAAAAACGTTAAAAAAAAATAAATAAAAAAATTGCACTAATAACATGTAAATAAGAAGTGTAAGATTTTCATGTTTTGCAGCCAACATTTCCATACTGAACCTGTTCCTTTGCTTGAATTTTATTATTAACCCAAACTTGAACAGACTTTTAAAATAAGCTTAACTTTAAGGAAAATTCTGACAATAAGTAAGAATTTATATGAAAGAGTTATTTAAGAGTACACACAAAAATGTTTGCATAGACACAAGGAAGGAAGCAAAATAATAATTAACTTAATCCCTTCTGGGCTGAGTAACTACTTAATGGACTAAAGTACGAAAACAAGTGTCTGAAATACCCTGCGTAGGTGGATTACCTTTAAAACAGTCTAGCATTAAAAAAAGTGCGAAGCGACCGAGGTGACATCAAAGAGCAATGCAAGTCCTCTAAACACGGCAGACTGATTTTACGCAACACTCCAGGAATATGTACCAAACATCTCGACACAAACTACCTCTGCACAAAGTATCAGAGTTCTTCACTTATATAACAAGACTTTATCACTGAGGTCATTGCACTTAGAGGTCATCACCCAATACTCGTCCGGGACAATTTCATCGACACAACTTGATATTTTCCAGTGGCGCCCTTTCATCCTTGCTTTGTTATCCAGTCTTCTGAATGCTCTAAATGCCTCTTCCATTGAACGCTACACTTTTCTCCCGCCAAGAGTCGTGCGTGTGAAGC
>NC_087175.1:17935892-17965892 GCF_035594125.1 Scylla paramamosain
AGTAGTAGTAGTAGTAGTAGTAGTAGTAGTAGTAGTAGTAGTAGTAGTAGCAGTAGTAGTAGTAGTAGTAGTAGTAATAAGAATCCACGGAAGGGCATTAAAGAAAAATAGTAGTAGTAGTAGTAGTAGTAGTAGTAGTAGTAGTAGTAGTAGTAGTAGTAGTAGTAGTAGTAGTAGTAGTAGTAGTAGTAGTAGTAGTAGTAGTAGTAGTAGTAATGCAACAGCAGTAGCAGAGGTAGTAGTAGTAGTAGTAGTAGTAGTAGTAGTAGTAGTAGTAGTAGCAGTAGTAGTAGTACTAGTAGCAGTAGTAGTAGTAGTAGCAGTAGTAGTACTAGTAGCAGTAGTAGCAGTAATATGAGAATCCCAAGGAAGAACATTAAGGAAAAACCATGGTATTAATAACAGTAGTACAGTAGTAGCAGACGTGGAAACCAGGAGCTGTGGTCGAGTAGGCGGAGGCAGAGTAGATAAAACAAAAACTAATTAGTACAAGTTAATTATAAACTGGCCTGTGCTGACAATACCCCGCTCATTAGGGAGAGAGAGAGAGAGAGTTGCTTAGGAGGGCACACAGGGAACACACGTTTGAAATCCCGATCAACTGTAAACCTGACAGACCGACTGACTGAGGTAAGTAGGTAGGTACATTAATTGCTTCATAAATATATAGATAGGTAGATGGACTGATTCAACAATAATTTCATGTTTTTTTCTTTTCCTTTCTCTCTCTCTCTCTCTCTCTCTCTCTCTCTCTCTCTCTCTCTCTCTCTCTCTCTCTCCTCTCTCTCTCTCTCCTCTCCTCTCTCTCTCTCTCTCTCTCTCTCTCCATAGTCTCAATAAAAGGGAACGCGAAAAGGACAGGGAAAAATTATGAGACGTAATGGCTCATAAAATCATTAAAAAAAAATAAAATTGGTAACACGATGTTCTCCTTTCACACTGAAGTTTAACAATAGAAGCTTAAGCATAAAGAACGTGAAAAAGGAGATAAACAAATAATGATCATAATGGAATATAGATAACTAAGTAAAACCGCAAGAATGTAATAAAGGAAGTCAAGGAAATAATGGTAAAGGAATATACTGAAACAGGTAAATATATATGTTAACAATAGAAGAAGAAGAAGAGGAGGAGGAAGACGATGAGAAGCAGCAGCAGCAAGAAGAAGAAGAAGAAGAAGAAGAAGAAGAAGAAGAAGAAGAAGAAGAAGAAGAAGAAGAAGAAGAAGAAGAAGAAGAAGAAGAAGAAGAAGAAGAAGAAGAAGAAGAAGAAGAAGAAGAAGAAGAAGAAGAAGAAGAAGAAGAAGAAGAAGAAGAAGAAGAAGAAGAAGAACGAACATAAGAACATAAGAACATAAGAAATAAGGGAAGCTGCAAGAAGCGACCAGGCTTACACGTGGCAGTCCCTGTATGAAACACTCCTACCTATTTCCATCTGTTATCCCCATCCATAAACTTGTCTAATCTTCTCTTAAAGCTCTCTAGTGTCCTGGCACTAACTACATGATTACTGAGTCCGTTCCACTCATCTACCACTCTATTTGAGAACCAATTTTTTCCTATCTCCTTCCTAAACCTAAATTTTTCAAGCTTGAACCCGTTATTTCTTGTTCTACCTTGGTTGCTGATCCTAAGAATTTTGCTTACATCTCCCTTGTTATAACCCCTATACCACTTAAAGACTTCTATTAGGTCCCCTCTTAACCTACGTCTCTCTAGAGAATGTAAATTTAACCGCTTCACAACCTCGCTTCGTAAGGAATACTCCTCATCCCCTGGATCCTTTTAGTCATTCTCCTCTGTACTGATTCTAATAGACCTATATCTTTCCTGTAATGTGGGGACCAGAACTGCACAGCGTAGTCTAGATGAGGTCTGACCAGCGCCAAGTATAACTTTAATATTACTTCCGGCCTTCTACTTTTAACACTCCTAAAAATGAATCCTAGTACCCTATTTGCCTTGTTTCTGGCTTCTATGCATTGTTTCCCTAGACGGAGTTCAGAGCTAACTATAACTCCTAAATCTTTCTCGTACCCTGTACCTACCAGAGTTTGGGTGTTTAATGTGTACCTATTGTGTGGGTTTCCTCTACCTACGCTAAGCACTTTGCATTTATTGATATTAAATTGCATTTGCCATCTATCCGTCCATTCATTCATTCTATCTAAGTCTGTCTGCAAGGCGATGGCATCCGCTTCTGACCTAATTAATCTACCTATCTTTGTGTCATCCGCAAATTTACTAACATCGCTACTAATTCCACTATCCAAGTCATTGATATATATTAGAAATAATAATGGCCCTAATACTGATCCCTGTGGCACCCCCACTAATGACATGACCCCACTCGGATTTCGAGCCGTTTATTAGCACTCTCTGTCGCCTGTTACCAAGCCATGACCCTATCCAACCTAACACCTTCCCATCTATCCCGTGCGCCCTAACCTTTCTCAGGAGCCTTTGATGGGGCACCTTGTCGAATGCTTTACTAAAGTCCAGATATAAGATATCATAACTATCACCATTATCTACTGCCTCGTACACCTTACTGTAAAAACTTAACAAGTTTGTCAGGCAAGACTTCCCCTTCGTGAAGCCATGCTGTGACTGATTTATCAAGTTATGTTTGTCTAAATGTTCCCTAATGTTCCTGGCTATTATTGACTCTAACATTTTACCTACAACTGAAGTTAAGCTGACAGGTCTATAATTAGACGCTAAAGTTTTATCCCCTTTCTTAAAGATGGGTACTACATTAGCCTGCCTCCACATTACTGGTACCTCACCCGACTCCAGTGATTTCCTAAAGACAGAAACTAACGGCTCACTAATAATCTTTTTACATTCCTTCAGTACTCTGGGATATATTTCATCAGGTCCTGGTGACTTGAACTTTTTTAGCCTATCTATCTCCTGCTCCACTATCTCCCTAGTTATGGAAATATCCGTCAGCTTCTCATACTCATCTGCTCTAAACACCTGTTCACTATCTGGCATATCCTGCATGTTTTCCTGAGTGAAGACAGTTAAAAAATAATCATTCAGAAGTTTACTAATCTCCTCCCCAGAACTAACCAGCTCCCCATCTGCTGCCTTTAATGGACCTACAGTATCCTTATTTTTCGTCCTGTATACCTGATAAAATCCCTTGGGGTCCGTCTTCGCCTGGCTGGCTACCTTTAATTCATAATTGTCCTTAGCTTTCCTCGTTAACTTCCTGACTGTTCTAAACTAATTCATTATACTGTGTCCTTAAAACTTCCTCACCTGCCTTTAATCTCTTATATACACTTCTCTTACGCCCCTATATAATGCTTTAACCTAGCAGTCATCCATTTAGGGTCATTTTTTTGTGATCTTATTGTTTTATATGGGATATTTGCTAATTGACCTGTATGAACTTTACGAAATATTTATACAATTCATCTACATTTACTTCACCTAAACCCCTCATCTCGTTCCCTACCATCCTCTCCCCTCCCTCATCAACTCGCCTCGACCTTACCTCTCTCATTTCACCATGACCTGACATTCCAAGATACTCACACCTATCTCCCCCCCCCTTCCTCTTTCCTCCTCCCTTCTGGAGCCTCACCTCACCTCCCTCATCCTGCCTTATCTCTCTGAACTCCGTCCCTGACCTGACCTCACCCTGCATCCTTTGCCAGTCCACTCCTTGGAGGTACCTTTTTAATTCTTCAAAATCTGCTCTCCTAAAGTCAGGTATTTTACTAGTGTTTTTATTTCTAACAGTTTCTTCCCATTCTAGATTGTACCTAATTTCCCTATGGTCACTGTTACCTAGCTGTCCTCCAACCTCTACCTGCGTGACTGCTTCCTCCCTGTTAGTAAGAATTAAATCTAGAATATTATTCCCCCTTGTGGGTTCTACGACTACCTGTTTTAAAAAATTATCCTGAATTACCTTAAGGAATTCCTCTGCTTCCTTGTTACCCACAATCAGACTCCAGTCGATATTCCTAAAATTAAAATCTCCTACCACACATACCTGACTGTACCTGCCTGCTCTATTTAATTCCTGCCACAGTGAGGTGTTATTTTCCTCTGTACTGGTCGGTGGTCTGTAAACTACCCCTAGTACTACTGACTTGCGATCCTTCCTTAATATCTACCCATATCGACTCTGCTTTGTTATCTGTTTTAATTCTATTGTTCATACAGCACTATAATGTGTCCCTAACGTATAACGCGACACCTCCTCCTCTCCTGTTTTCTCTATCTTTATAGAACATTGTATACCCATCTATCTTAACCTCTGGATTAAATACTTTTCCTGACATATCTAACCAAGTTTCAGTTAAAGCGATGATATCAAATTTCTCTACACTCGCCTATTCCTCTAAGCAAGTCTATTTTATTCAGAATACTTCTACAATTTGTGTAGTAAACACTTAAGCTATTTCTCACCATCCCTAAGCTAGCTTCCTTTCTAGATTTAACTAATTTGCCCCTTGCCTTCTCCCTCACTACCCCTTCTTCCCTCCCGACTAACGAAAAAAGTGCTGGAGTGCAGTTACCTCCCGCTCGAGTGTTTCGGGCCAAAACACGAACACCCTGGCGTGACAAATGCACTCCATCCCTGGCGTACAAGGTGTCCCTGCCATAGAAAAGGTCCCAGTTGTCGATGAACGTCCATCCATTACTCCTACAATGATTCGCGAGCCTGCGATTCACTGTAATAGCCCTGGACAGCCACTCAGCACCAACTCCCCTCCTCGGCAAGACACCACATACCACGGGGATCCCTCCCTTCTCCCCTAATTCCTGTCCAAAGCCTGTCGAAACCTCCTGATAAGCTCCTCACTCCTGACCTTGCCAAGGTCATTCCCTCCCGCACTGAGAAAAACAATGGGCTTGGTCCCATCTTTTTCCAAGCACGTGTCTAGCCTATCAGCTACCTTCCCTATCCCGGCCCCCGGCAAACACACCCTCGACCTACGCTTCCTATCCCTAGCACAGAACGCACTATCTAAGTGCCTAACCTGACTATCACCAAACACAAGCACTCTACCTTGGGGCAGGGTAACTGCATCTGCCCCCTCCTTCTTGCCTCCTCCAGCCCCTGTCCACCTCCTTCTCCTTCCCCTCCTCCAGCACATTGAAGGGATTCTTCGTCTCCACGGAAGGTGCCCTGAGCACCTTCACCCTCTTGGCTCCCCTGCACACAACCGACCACTGCTCCTCCGTCGCCTTACTAGGTAAGGTGACGGTGGGGCACGACCCTCCCACAGGTGCTGAGATCCTCTCACAGAACTCAGCCTGCAGGTCTGAGATCCTCTCACGAAACTCAGCCTGCACCTCCGAGATCCTTCGATGGAACTCAGCCTCCACCTCTGAGACCTTCGCAACGAAGGCCTCGAGAACAGGAGAACTAACACAACCTGTCGACTCAGCAACACAAGGCGCCATGTCTACACTAGCCAGCTATATTAGCGTCAGGTCACTGCTCACTAATCACGTCCGTTCACTAGGAACCCTGACCTGAGACTGAAATAGACGAAATGACTGAAATGAGACGAAAATAGATGATACTGAAGATATAGAATAAACAACAAAAATAATAATAATAATAATAATAATAACCAGCGCGTATAACACTAATAATAATAATAATAATGATAATAATAATAATAATAATAACCAAGCGCGTATAACCCTAACAAAAATAATAATAATAATAAAAATAACCAGCGCCACAGCAGCCACGCCCACCACACACAGCACAACACACTAATGCACACACCGCCATGCAAATCACGAATAAACAAACAGGTCAGTGAGTCCATTACAATATCAAAGTCACGCTCCTCATATGAACATTAAAATACAAAATCATTAATATATTTATTGAGCTCAACTTTTTATCTTTTCATGACTTCCTAGAATCATTAAAATATAGATAAACTACTTTTTTTTTCATTTTACGTAATTAATAATTCATCTATTCGTGTATTTATTTATTTATTTGGTGAATTAGTGCCTTTACATACTCGGGGAACATGAAAGGAATGTTATGTAATGGGATTTAATTCGATGATGTAAGACTTGAGAACACATAACAGTATTTTATGTTTCATAATATCTGCTTACATTCATAGAGGTGGCAGTAGTAGTAGTAGTAGTAGTAGTAGTAGTAGTAGTAGTAGTAGTAGTAGTAGTAGTAGTAGTAGTAGTAGTAGTAGTAGTGGTGGTAGTGGTAACAGTAGTAGTAGTAATAGTAGTAGTAGTAGTAGTAGTAGTTAGTGGGGGTGGTGGAATCATGGCTCTCTACTCCCCCCTCAGCTCTCTCTCTCTCCTCTCTCTCTCTCTCTCTCTCTCTCTCTCTCTCTCTCTCTCTCTCTCTCTCTCTCTCTCTCCTCTCTCTCGTGTGGCAAAATACAATCACAGTATCAAAGAAGACAAGTACTCAAACACATGACAGTCTCACTCCAGCCTCTAACACACGAGCGTCTTCTCACGTTTGACTGCAGCAGCTCACACTGACAGCCTCAAATGTGATTGAAAAAGAATATTTACATCTACATCCAGACCCAGCAAATACTGATACCTTTACTAGCCTTTGAAGTTAACGATAACCTCAGTTCGGGAGATGAACCTGTTATAGATTGAAGTCAGTGGGAACAAATAGGTATTATCAAATTTCTAGCAGCTTCCCTTATTTTCTCACATTATCAACAAACTCCACTTAGCCCTCTCCTTTAAGTAAAAATAAATAAATAAATAAAGTAAAATAAAAAATTAAACGAGGACAGACCTCGAGAAAATATGCTACCGTCATTGCACTGTTCACTAAGGTTCGCACTTGAAACCAACGAGTCATGAGTTTGCCTGTGTTGTTTTCAGCACCTCACTTACACAAGTTTTTAGAAACTTCTTGCTTTCCCACCACGACTATTTTCAAAAGCGACAGAGTTGATTAACCGGGTTTCTCAAGAGTATTTCTCCTGTTAATAATATAGAAATCTTGTTAATCTGTTACTAGAACAATAAAACAGCCTTAAAAACTTGTGTAACTTCAACTACAGACTAATGTTCTTCAGCGCCTCACAAAGGAAATAAATAAATACCGCCATTTCTGACACGAAAACCTACCAGTGGATAAACTAAAGACTGATAGACACTGAAATATAAACCCTAAGGACAAGAACATTATCTCTAGAGACATTACAGTCCAATCTCAAATTTTCACCTCATAACTGTGCACCACAAATTCGCCTTTCGCTGAAATCCAGGCTTCGCATACAAGACAAAGGCAATTCAAGAGAGTCTGCAAAACAGATGAAGCTCGGGACAAGAAGTGGTGATGGGATTGAGTTATGTAAGCGTGGTTTGTCGTCATGGTCTGGCTGCCTATGTGGTGAAATACGAGTGTTACTGATCATTTTGGATTTTTTTTTTTTCTTTTTGCGGGGAGGGACCGTTTTAGAGAGAATTGAGGATGTTTTGGTTGCTTTGAAGAGAAATGAGGGTGCTTTTTGGTTGTTTTGTTAAAGAATAAGGGTGTTATCGATAATTTTGTGGAGAAATTGCTTTTTGGTAGTTCTGTGGAGAAATGTGGGTGCTTTTGGTTGTTTTGTGGAAAAATTATGGTATTTAGCAGGGTTTGGTGGAGAAATGTTTAACAGTGAGTTTTGTGGAGACGCGTGGCTGTATTTGACAAAGTTGTGAGGAGAAATAAGGATGTTCAGCAGGGTTTCGTAGAGAAATGAGATGTTTGGCAGGATTCTGAAGGTATTATGAAGCTATATTTGGCAGATACATGGAGAAATAAGGCTGTTTGAATAAATGAAGCTGTGATCGTCAGTTTTATAGAATAACAAGTGTTCAAGGAGACAGGAAGCAGTGAAGGAACACAGACTCAACACGACATGACCACCGCCACCATCGCCAGACACCTTCCACTTATCACACCGAAGGAGTATACAAGGGTAGCAGACTCAACACAGCATGACGACCACGACCACCATCACCACCACCACCACCACCAGACCTCCTCCTCTCATCACACCGTGCACCTCCTCCTCTCTCCTTCTCCAGTCTGTGTCCATCCCCACGGCGTCATAATGAGCAAAACTATGTCCAACTTTTGAGTGACTTGCCCAACTTTGAATATGAAAAATTTGTAACAAATGCAAGGTAAATTTCTCTCTCTCTCTCTCTCTCTCTCTCTCTCTCTCTCTCTCCTCTCTCCTCTCTCTCTCTCTCTCTCTAGCTTAACACAACATTCTCAAGACGGTCAAATAGTGACATTATGATTTAATTTTCTTTCTTTCCTTTTATTTTTCTCTTAAACTCTTCCTTCCTTGATTCTTTTCCCATTAAACTCAATAGAAAACTTGTGATCCCTTATGTAAATGGAACTAAATAAAATGGACACTTAAAAACGGAACAAGCATGGAACAGCTGTGTATCAAGTACGAACACGTTCAGCGCTACACTTACTGCAATGAGTTACTGTACGAGCAAGAACCCCTTGTTCATATGGGAAACGGGAAATTGTATGAATGGAGAGAGAGAGAGAGAGAGAGAGAGAGAGAGAGAGAGAGAGAGAGAGAGAGAGAGAGAGAGAGAGAGAGAGAGAGAGAGAGAGAGAGAGAGAGAGAGAGAGAGAGAGAGAGAGAGAGAGAGAGAGAATTTGCATTAGCAAGACAGAGAGAGAAGTCAACAAAGGATTTTACGCATATCAAGCAGGTAAAAAATAAGGAAGGAAGAGTTCTAATTGATGACAATGAAATACGAGAGCGATGGAAAGAATATTTCAAGGCACTTTTGAATGAGGAAAACCCAAGAGAAGTGTTGGAGGATGGGGAACCAAATGACAGGAGAACAACAGCAATTTCAAGGGAGGAAGTCAAAAAAGCATTGAGGAGGATGAACGGTGGGAAGGCAACAGGGCCGGATAACATACCTGTAGAGGCGTGGAAGAGTTTAGAAGAGGAAGGACTTGAGTGGCTGTGTTGGTTGGTAAATAAGATCTATGAGAAAGAGAAAATCCCAAATGTATGGAGATGCAGCGATATTGTCCCAATATACAAGGAGAAAGGAGACATACAGGACTGTAAAAATTACAGAGAAATTAAATTAATGTCGCATACAATGAAACTGTACGAATGGATAATTGAGAGGAGAGTATGGGGAGAAACACAGGTGGGAGACGAACAAATTGGATTTATGCCGCGGAGAAGTACTACCGATGCGCTAAGACAACTACTGGAGAGGTATGGGGAGAAGCAAAGAGAGTTACTTATTTTTATTGATTTGGAAAAAGCTTATGATAGAGTACCACGCCAGGAAGTTTGGGCTAGTATGAGAAGGAAAGGAGCATCAGAGAAGTATGTGAGAGTGATCCAGGACATGTACGAAGGCTCAAGGACGAGGATAAGGAGCAGTGTGGGAACAACAGAGGAGTTCTGTGTGAGAGTGGGTCTGCACCAGGGATCTTCTCTGAGCCCATATCTGTTCAACCTACTCATGGATGATAGTGTTCAAAATATAAAGGAAGAGGCACCGTGGACCATATTGTTCGCGGATGACATCGTCTTGGTGGATGAAAGTAGAATTGGGGTAGAGAGAAAGTTGGAGAGATGGCGAGGAGCATTGGAAGGGAGAGGTTTGAGAATTAGCAGGGAGAAGACGGAGTATCTGAATTTTAATGGTTGACAGGAGAGCGAAGTATGGATGCAAGATATGAAGTTAAAAGGTGTCAAGGAGTTCAGATACTTGGGCTCTCATATATCAGCGGACGGCAGCCTGGATGGAGAGATCATTCCCCGTATCCAATCGGGTTGGAAGAATTGGAAAAGAACAACTGGAGTGCTCTGTGACCGAAAAATTAGTTCCAGAGTAAAGGAGAAAGTGTTCAAATCGGTGGTTAGACCCGCACTGTTATATGGTGCTGAGACGTGGCCAATAAAGAAAACACTGGAGAATGAGTTGGAGTTTGCTGAGATGAGAATGTTAAGGTGGATGCTTGGGGTGACAAGGAGTGATAAAGTGAGAAACAATTTTATAAGAGAACAGCCAAAGTAATGGAGGTGACAAAAAAAAAGTACAAGAAAGGAGAATGCGATGGTTCGGTCATATCAAGAGGCGAGAAGAAGGGTATGTCGGCAGAAGGATATTGGATATGGAAGTGGAGGGAAGACGACGACGTGGCAGACCAAAGAAAAGGTGGAAGGATCGCATTGGAGAGGACCCGACGGAGAGAGGATTGAGTGGAGAGGAAGTTGGGGACAGAGCCTTGTGGAGAAGACTAGTAAGGAACAGTGACCCCATATCAGCATGGGAGCAGCTGCAGAAGGAGAGAGAGAGAGAGAGAGAGAGAGAGAGAGAGAGAGAGAGAGAGAGAGAGAGAGAGAGAGAGAGAGAGAGAGAGAGAGAGAGAGAGAGAGAGAGAGAGAGAGAGAGAGAGAGAGAGAGAGAGAGAGAGAGAGAGAGAGAGTCCAAACTTTAGATGCATTTGAACAGGAATAAGGAAAACAGCGAGGGAATGGAAATTGAAGCAATTGTGATTATTTCAGTAGTATTCATCATATCATAATATTTATGAGACGTACGTTTTGTTCCTCCGCATATTGTATTTCAGTGCCAGTTTGTTTCTAATTGCTACACACACACACACACACACACACACACACACACACACACACACACACACACACACACACACACACACACTCACACAGTGAATGTCGTTCATTTCACAACACCATACTGTTCTCTCTCTCGACAACAATAATGACGCTACTTTTTTTTTATACTGAGTTTCATAACACACCATTGCAATTCCAGCTACATTGAGCAACAAAATAATTAATATTTCAAGGAGTGACAACATTAAGATACAATACACTTTCTCTCGCACTTTGACCTATGCATGCTTCTGCAGTGATGGGGAGCACAAACACAACATGTTATAGTGTGTGTGTGTATATATATATATATATATATATATATATATATATATATATATATATATATATATATATATATATATATATATATATACTCGTATATATATATATATATATATATATATATATATATATATATATATATATATATATATATATATATATATATATATATATATAATATATATATATATATATATATATATATATATATATATATATATATATATATATATATATATATATATATATATAAAGGAAAGGGTGGTTACCGTTTTTTATCTATTAAATTGCACTAATCTGTCCTTGATTTATACTGGGGGCTGATAATGCTAACGTCTATAGTCTATTATGTTTATAAATCATAACTTTAATATATGAAAGCTAAAACGCTTGAAATATATATATATATATATATATATATATATATATATATATATATATATATATATATATATATATATATATATATATATATATATACGAGTATATACCTCGGTATGACAAACTGCTGTATGTATATATATATATATATATATATATATATATATATATATATATATATATATATATATATATATATATATATATATATATATATTCATGTGTACAGCACTGGATGGTGATAAAGTTAAATCTACATGTAAATTCTACTAACTTTAATATATTTCAAGTCGTATTAGAGCGAATACAAGTAAAAGGAAAAAAATCGTGAAAACTGAGTCACCTGTATACTTATTAGACTCAATTTATCGCGCCTTCAAATTTATCTCTATGAATGGCCCACGTACAAAGTAAAAGGCCCATTAAGTAATGCATAATATTAGTGGTATATTATGTATACCTGAACAGGGACCGCCTCACATTCTCCCCGAAGCACCTCACACAAAGAAAACGGAGAAAACTGGATAGTGTAGCCATGGTGAAGGAGTAACTGAGATACCAGTAAGAGATCTACGTGGGAGGGAGAAAGCCGCGTAGTGACCGGAACTACAAAGTTTCTTATCATAATTGCTAAGCCACCGACGTCTTCTGTCTTCCGTCCTAGTGAGGGGATTCCGGCCAGGCCTCTCATGGGCAAGGCCGTTTCACGCGGGGCCACTTAGCAGCGCTGCTCGGTGGCGCCGCTGACAGTGTTCAATTACATCGGTCGTTAGCAGCGCAACCGTCGTTTTACGCAGGCACTGCTAAAGTAGTGTCCTGGTGGACAGCTGTGTGTGAAAGCTACAGCTGGACACGAGGCTTTGTGACGAGCAGTCTTACTTTTTATCGCGGCGAAGGCAACGACGCACGGGGCACACGCGTCTGCTGCGATTTTTTGTTGTGGAGGCTGGTGGTGAATGCGTCTGTCTCAAGTATTTTAGGGCGGCGGCGCTGCTGAGAAGCGCTGCGAAGTGCCCAGGTGTCAGGGGTCGTAAGGTTTATCTCGCCATCAAATCAAATCCAATAGCACTTGGTACCCGTGTGACACAGACTGCCGCGTGCACCGGTAAACAGCGTGTCGGCGAGCAGGAGCGTCCTAGAATATTGTACGTTCAAGTCTCTGGAGCATTTCAGTCGGATATATTTTCTCGCACAGCAGGTGTTTTTGATTTGTGGCAAGCTACGCTACCGTCTGCCTTCCGCCACCATTTCTGGACGTTTTATATTCTACTGTTGGTGAACCGTGAAGGAAAGTATCACTAGTGTGAAGACTTCGTGACGCTCCTGCATGGCACCCTAATTACTCTTTGAGAATAAATACGTTCCAGTGAGGCGCGCCTGTCTGTACCAACCTTAAACTCAATCAGGGCATCACTTAAGTACATAAACTTCCTATGAATCCAAAATCAAAGGGAACAAGAAGTGATCCCTCCCAGGTCACGTACGCAAGCCTACCCGCCATTGCATGAACACCGTCGTCATATTTTATCAATTTAACAGCCACAATTTCTCACCTTCAGCAAGCGCCTCGCCTGGCGTGGAGACACTGGGGGTCACGTGCTAGACAATGAGGGTGATGGATGGCACTCAAGGACGATATTACACGACAATATACGCAGCACAGTCACTGTTACTCAGAATGCAGGTACAAGTGGGCCACCGCGCCGCGACACACCCTCACACATTGCGCCGCTCAGCCAAGTAGTGCCAAGTCACGTGTCTTCCTGTATAAACTCACTCACCCTCTTGTTCTTATTGTATTATCTAATATTATTTTCATGTATTCTCGTCATATGTTGTATAATAAGATGTTTTGGTTACGTACGGTACAATATTTCGGTATCTCGTTAAGTACGTGAAACTACTGCTTGTATTACGCCACTTAATAGTCACGTCGTGCCAGCGATCAAGTTTCTTCGTAAATTAACTCACTCACCTTGTTTTCTTGCTGCATTTCTTAAATCTCGTCATATGTTGTGTACTACGCTGCTTTGGATACGTACGATAGGATATTTCGGCATCTCGTTAAGTGCGTGAAATTACTGCTTATGTTACGCCGCTGCAGAGTCAAGTAGTGCCAACAGTGAGGTGTTTATCTGCATTAATTCACTCGTCCTGCTGTTCCTAATGCATTTGTGAGAGTATGTGAGTTTATTCTCATCAGTTGTCACATAACACCATGTCTAGTTTACATATGGCACGATACCTCGGTATGACAAACTGCTGTATGTATTACTGTCCCTCAGTCACGTAGTTTCAACAATAATATATTTTCCAAACATTGCTTTACATACGCTCTTGTTATAATTTCATCATCTGCAGCTGCTTTCACGTATTGTCATTGGTAACATACAGTGTAATATCTCAAGTAAATAAAACTTCTATTATGCCTCTTAATTAAGAGTCAAGTGGTACCAACAATAAGATACATTTCCTCATTACTTTACTTACCCTGTTGTTCTCACTTCATCACTTTCATGTATTCTGGTATGTATTCACGTATTTTACTCATATGTTGCATAATACGTTCAGTAGATTACTGGGTATAAAGTATTACGCCTCATACTTTAATTACCTTTTGTTCTTATTTCACTACCTAGAGTTACTTTCACGTATTCTCATCGTTACATCTGGCTATGTGCGTTACGGGATTTATGCGAGCAGATAAAATGTTACAACTGCTTTTTTTTTTTTCTCTCTCTCTCTCTCTCTCTCTCTCTCTCTCTCTCTCTCTCTCTCTCTCTCTCTAAACGGTAATAAGGTGCATTATGAGTGTTACTGTTCGTGGTGGAGAAAACAATGCTATGCTATCAACAGAATACCCTCAAAGTTAATTGTTTGCTGGAGGAGGAGGAGGAGGAGGAGGAGGAGGAGGAGGAGAATGGTGCTGTGATGGTGGTGGTGATGGTATACAGATGATGATTTAACAGAGAAATAATTAGCGAGTTTATGTTCTGTTTTGCTAGTTTTCATCTTGTTTCACTTGACGTTCAGCCTCACTACTGTTCTGACACACACTAAAGGTAATGCTAAGACGCCCTCCAGTACCCAAGAACCGGTACAAGTGTTAATGATGGAAGTCTCGCAAAATAAGAGTGAGGGAAATATAGCAGACTCTAAGTTCTCCACAATGTCCCGTTTTCTTTCATTGCCCTCGATTCTCAACCTTACTACTGTCCTTATTACTTCTTCAACACACACACACACACACACACACACACACACACACACACACACTGAAATTATCTTAAGAGACACGTTAACTTGAATAGATGTTAATACAATGCTTACCTTTGTTACTCACCTAACTCAACACACACACACACACACACACACATTCTACATCAATTTCCTTGCTCGTCTCGTCCCGCGTGGCTCAGTTCTGTCACGTTCAACTCGCGGCCTGATGGTTGCATTCAGTCCCATCCCGACCACACAGTTGTATTTTTTTATCCTGACTCAAAGTTCCGTAGTAGATAATGTGAATATCTCTCGTAAGCCTAACCAGAGCCATGGTCTTTTTTTTTCTTTTTTTTTTTTTTTTACCTGCGCCATAACTCAATCAATTACCAATCTTCCCCACGTCTCTTACACCCATAAACTGCTCCTGTTGCAGCGGAATTCCGTCATACAAGTCTCGGTTCGTATTTTGAAATGCTCTGCTATCTCACCAAGACTACTTTCAAAGACATACAGAGACGATCAGCCGCGTTCTCGAATGTTACTCCTATTAATAATATAGAAATCTTGTTAATCTGTCATTATAAACTTAAAGACACCCTTTTAAAGCCCGTGTAACTTCCAAGCACGGGCCCTTATTCAGAAACATTTCGCTCTCTCACCACGACTATATTCAAAGACCACAGAGATGATCAGTCAAATTCTCAAGACTGTCCTGTTAATAATAGAGAAATCTTGTTAATCTATCACTAGAACCGTAAATACACCCTTAAAAAGCCGTGCAACTTCAAGTAAAGGCTGGTATTTAGAAACGCTTCTCTCTCTCACCACGAAAATTTTCAGCGTCCGCAGAGATGATCAGCCGAGTTTCCAAGACTATTTCTCCTGTTAATAATATAGAAATCTTATCAATCTATCACTAAAACCGTAAAAACACTCTTTAAACCCGTGTGGAACTTCAACTAGAGCCTTTTTAAAGTAGAGGTGCGGCGCAGAAGTGTTTCAGAATATGGTCCTAAGTCGTGCAAAGAAGGATGAACGCTGTCAAATAAAATCCCCCTTTTTTTGGTGGAGCTCAGAGCGAGGCAGGAGGACAGACAGCGCTGACAGGGCGGCCCGGTGTCGTGTAATGAAGTCAGTAAGCCCCAGGAAAGATTCGCCCGCTGTCTGGACCCTCGCCCGCTGACAGAACCCGCCGCCACCACCCACCAGGACCCACAAGAACCACACGCCAGAACCCGCCAGAACGCACCAGAAGCCGTGAGGAGCAGTGAGAAGACGTGAGGTGCCGAGAGATGTGAAGAGACGTGGCTGGGTATGTCAGGGATTAGAAAGGTCTGAAATTTGGAGATCCTTATTGATTTTACTGCATTTGCGATCACAGTAGGTCTTCTTGTTGCTGTTTCTGTTCTGTGATTGTATTGTTTATTGTTATCAGTGTTTTACTACTACGACTATTATTATTACAGCTGCTGCTGCTACTATTACTACTACTACTACCTCACCACCACCACCATTATTACTACTAATACTACTACTACTACCATTACCACTGCTACTACTACTGCCATTACCACTACTACCATTACTACCACTACTACTACTACTACTACTACTTCTGCCACCACCACTACCTCCACGACTACTCATAACTTCCCTCACCAAATATAGTGCCTTGAAACAGGCCTGTCAACGTTATGAGACAGGGAAACAAATACAGAGCCAATTTATTTACATGTACACTTGTGGGCGCGCCTGTTAAAGCCTCGACAGTAATAAGCAAAGGCCATAGAGATGATAAGCCGGGTTCTCAATAGTGTTCCTCCATTTAATTATGTAGAAATCTTGTTAATCTGTCACTAGAATTGTAAAAACCCCTTTAAAAACCCCCTGTCACTTTAACGAGAGCCATTTGAATGCAGTGGAGATGCGGAACAGAATTGCTTTATGATATAGTCTCGTCTCTCTTTCTCTCTCTCTGGTAAAGTCCTGGAATCACTCCCTTCCCGACCTCGCCTGATGGATACTGAAACAAAGCGAAGCAGAGCAAAACACTACACACCGGCAGCGGAAACAGAAAGACGACCGTAGGCTTTCGCTCACCCCGGGACACGTTCGTCAAAAGCCGCGGTGACATGCAGGCAAAACACGATCGCCTGCATGGCTAAATAAATACAAATGATGGACGATGAGCGAACAAACATAGAGCGGCGTTAGATAATTGGACGAATGTGCAGGGATACATAGATGAATTGAAACATAAACTGGGTAAATAAATAGATATAAATTCACTGAGACATAACATATTGATGGGATGTAAAAACGGGTGTGTTAAATAATGGAAGTGCAATGTATTCCTGGTTGACTGTGCGGGCGTGTGGCGTTCCTGTGGCTCGTGGTGCTCTTCTGTATTGTGGACAGGGTTCGAATCCTTTAACCATAGCAGGCACGAGTGTTGGGAAGAAAAGTGCGAGAAAATGGCGTAGTAGATAAATGATAAATAGATGAATAAGTAAAATAAATAGATACAGGCAGATACATATACATATAGATAGGTAGACAGATGGATAAATAAATGGATACATGGATAGATGGATAGATAAATACAGATAGGTGGATGGATGAATAGTTAGATATGTAGATAGATATACGTATAGATAGGTATATAAATACATAGATGGATAGACAGATAGACACATGGATAGATAGATACATGAAAAAGGTAGACAGATACAATAGATAAACAGGTAACGAAATAAATAGATGTAAATAAGGAAGGATTTTTCTTCAATCTAGGAAACAATATGGCCTTATTTACCTCATATATATCTTTGCAAATACTCGAAAAATAAAAGGATCTAAGAACTGACGTAATAAATAATGACAAAACTAAAACAAGCTTCCAGTTCTGAAGTCACACACGGGGAGGCAAGAGAAGTGACATAACGCTGTTCATTCCCCGTGTCAATCTCGGGCGAGTGAATGTCAGACCTGCCCTGGGCTTAGAATAGGCCAAGGATGAATGATTGATTGATATTCTTGCGTCGGTCAGTCTTAGTGGATCAAACTCCAGACAATACTGTCATCTTTCCTTCGCTCACGTTATCATGGGCATCGTTCAGAAGAGGAGTAAGAGAAGTGACTGATTGGTTGATAGTCTTGCAGCAACGTGTTTAGTTGTCGGTGAGACGAAGACAGTCACACGAGTGGTTAAAATTTCAAACTACATAGTCATTTCTCTTTTGTTCGAGTTATCACTGCTTTCATTGATAGACATTCTTCTCAAACAATTCCCTACAGTTTTTCAGACTTTTTTTTTTTGTACCAGAGCATGTTAGACATTTCTGTAGCTTAGAAAATACAATATCAATATTTCATCCACTCTTTTCTCTATCTGTGTATGCAAACCATGTTCTTATACTGCAGCAGATGTTAACAAAATAAGAGCATAGCAGTAAGAGAGTTAAAAGACGAGTAAGAAGAGTTTCAAGTCTCCTCCGCACCTGAATTGAATGAAGGAAAATACAATTAACAAGCCTTCGTTTCTGAATTAGTTTTTCCCCTTTGGATATTCCTTCTGCATAATAAAAAAGAAAAAAGAGATGCAGCCAACCAGTGCTCTAGACACCAAACTAGACAACCAGGTAATTGACAATGCATAACCTGACAGACGGAGAACGAAAAAAAAAAGATAAAAAAAAATAAAAAAAGAAGAATGTTAGATACCTGAACTGGCTCTTCTTTTACACTTTCTTCTAAAGGAGACACAATCAACACCCCTTCTTACCTGAATTTGTTCTTGCCTTTGGGTCTTCCTTTCTTATGCATAAAAAAGAAGAAAGAGAAAAAAGAAATCTAATCAGTCAATGTTTTCTTCTAAGCAAGAGGGACGCTGACCAAAGGCAACAAAATTGTGGAAAAAAAAAAGTCTGACAGATGCAAATCGCTAAGGAGGAAGAGTAAAAATTATTGACGAAAGTTGGAGAAGTGTATAAGACATCCCTTCTGAAAGATTTAATCCTTTCATTGCGTTATCCAACAATTGACAACACTAGAGGTACAATACAGGATCTTTACAAGCACGTACAGGAAAGAAAGGAGGAAGTAAAAGAACATTCCAGTGCCTGACCTGTACAATGTTTAGAGATGACTGTCGAACAACAATAAAAAAAACGAACAACTTTAGATTACGGTGTGTGAGAGACAATACAAAACTCCAGACTTCCAGAAACCTACTGAGCAAAAACCTGACAACAGACAAAGAGCTGAGACGAGGTGTGCCAAACAGCAATGAAAGGACTAGTCAGCAAACTAAGCAACCACGCTACTGACAAGCTGTTTAACCTTGCAGACGCAGAAGAAAGAACAGCAGAACAAATACCAAATAGTTTTATGTCACGCCTCGCTTTTCAACAAAAATGAAACACTGAAAAACAGCAACAACATCACCAACACTAACAACAACAAAACTGTGAGGTGTCGCCGGGAACTGAGTCCGTGACAAAACATCCCCGTTAAATTTGCAAATGCACCGCGTTGCCAATCAGCTCGACACGATAAACAAGACCCCCGTGATTTTTGGTCAGCCTTGAATGTTCTGCTACCACACGAATCAGGTGAAGAGACAAAAAATTCACCAGAAAGCTAACGAGACAGACTGACAAAAAGGAAACCTGATAGGACAGAACAATAGAAAATAGACCTAACGAGACAGACTGACGGAAAAGAAACCTGACGAGATACTGGCAAAAAAAAAAAAAAATGAGAAGAAAAATCTTAATAAAATAAAGAAAATGGACCACTTACAAAGCATGTTAGACAATACAAACATCAGCTAAAGGGACAAACTGACCAAAAGAAAGAAACATCACCATCTAGAAACTATTTAATATCACACAAACATCAATCAGACAACCTTATAAGCCTCTATCCATCAATCGAGGTCCATGAGAAACCAAGAAAACAGACACACAACCACAAACAAACAGCCATGAGACAAACAGCTACAAAACCAGCCTTCCATCCATCCACCAAAAAAGTTGTTAACAAGACCATACAGGCATGAACCAGACAACCTTACAAGCTTCCATCCACCATTTCGACTTAAAAGAAACCTAGAGAACAGAACACCAACCACAAACAAACACCCTTAAGCCAAACAACTACAACTTAGCTACAAAACTCCATCTATCCACACAGAGAGAGACAGTCAGAAAGACAATACAAACATCAATCACACAACCTTTCAATCTTCCATTCATCAATCCAACTCATACGAAACCTAGAAAGTAAGGACCTGGCCCAAGCATGGCTTCACGAAGGGGAAGTCTTGCTTGACGTACTCGTTAAGTTTTTACAGTAAAGTTTAGTAGGCGGCAGATAATGGCAACAGTTATGACATCCTATATCTGGACTTTAGTAGAGCGTTTGACAAGATACCCATCAAAGGCTAAGAAGAAAGGTTAGGGCGCACGGGATAGATGGGAAGGTGTTAGACAGAATAAGATCGTAGCTAAGAGACAGGCGACAGAGAGTTGTAATAAACGGCTCTAAATCCGAGTGGGGTCAAGTACTTAGTGGGGTGCCACAGGGATCAGTATTAGGGGCATTGTTGTTCGTAATATATATCAATGACTTGGATAGTGGAATTAGTAGTGATGTTAGTAAATTTGCGGATGACACGAAGATGTGCAGATTAATTAGGTCAGAATCGGATGCTATCTCCTTGCAGGCAAATTTGGATAGGATGAACGAATGGACAGACAGATGGCAAATGCAGTTTAATATCAACAAATGCAAAGTACTTAGCGTAAGTAGAGGAAACCCACACAGTAGGTACACAATAAACAAGAAAGGCCTGGTAGGTTCAGGATACGAAAAAGATTTAGATGTTATACTTAGCTCTGAATTCCGTCTAAGAAAGCAATGCATAGAGGCCAGAAACAGGACAAATAGGGTATTAGGATTCATTCTTAGGAGTGTTAAAAGTAAAAGTTCCGAAGTAATATTGAAGTTATATTTGGCGCTGGTCAGACCTCATGTAGACTACGCTGTGCAGTTCTGGTGCACATTACAGGAAGGATATAAGTCAATTAGAATCAGTACAAAAGAAAATAACTAAAAGGATACAGGGAATGAGGGGTATTCCTTGCGAAGCGAGACTGAAGCTGTTAAATTTACATTCTTTAGAGAGACGTAGATTAAGAGGGGACCTGATAGAAGGCTTTAAGTGGTATCAGGGTTATAACAAGAGGGACGTAAGCAAAAATTCTTAAGATCAGTAACCAAGATAGAAAAAGAAATAACGGGTTCAAGCTTGAAAAATTTAGGTTTAAAAAGAAATAGGAAGGAATTAGTTCTCAAATAGAGTGGTAGATGAATGGAACGGACTCAGTAATCATGTTGTTGGTGCTGAGTCATTAGAAAGCTTTAAGAGAAGATTAGACAGATTTATGGATGGGGATGATAGGCGGAAATAAGTAGGTATATTTCAGACAGGGACTGCCACGTGTAGGCCTGATGGGTTCTTGCAGCTTCCCTTATTTCTTATGTTTTTTTATATTCTTATGTAAAACAAACAGCCATAAGCCAAACAATTACGAAACCAACCTTCCATCCATCCACACACCCACACAGACAGACATCCAGAAAGACAGACGTCCGGAGAGGCAGGCCAGAAACATTCCAGACAATGGGCCAGACAGAGGGACAGATTTCCTCCCCTAAAGCGTTTCATTCCACAGGTAACTCTGCAATAATTACACGTGTCACTCACTCAGGCCGGCAAAGAGGCAAAGGGAAGGGAGGGTGAGGTGGATGGGATGAAGGGAGGGAGGGAGGGAGGGAGGAACAGTGACCTACCTACCTGCATCACATTCTGCCTCACTCATCTGGTTGCATGCCTACGCTGCTACGCCTGAGTCTTTGCGCACACACACACACACACACACACACACACACACACACACATACTTTGATAGACAGACACACAGGGTAGTAGTATTAGTAGTGGTGGTGGTGGTGGTGGTGGTAGTGTTTTTTGTTGCTATTTTTGTTGTTGTTAGTGTTGGTGTTGTTGTTGTTGTTGTTTTAATAATAGTAAAAGCAGTAAAAGAAGATGAACAAGAGAAAGAAGAAGTTGTAGTAGTAATAGTAACGATAATGATGGTGGTTGTAGTAGTAATAGTAGTAGTAGTAGTAGTAGTAGTAGTAGTACTAGTATTAGTAGCAGCAATAGTAGTAGATTATATACAAATTCCAAAGTGTTAAGAAAAATAACTACATTAGATTTGTCCGAATCAAATCAGTATTCCACACACACACACACAGACACACACACACACACACACACACACACACCACACACACATACACACACACCACACACACACACACACACACACACACACCACACACACACACACACACACACACACACACACACTCACACACGGAGAGAGAGGGAGAGAGAGAGAGAGAGAGAGAGAGAGAGAGAGAGAGAGAGAGAGAGAGAGAGAGAGAGAGAGAGAGAGAGAGAGAGAGAGAGAGAGAGAGAGAAACCGACACAAAGACAAGCAAGAAAGGAATAGAAATAAAGGGAAACGACAGATAGAGAACCCAAAAAAAAATACGTACACACACACACACACACACACACACACACAAGCACAGAGAAACAAAAAGAGTGTTCTGTATTCATTTCCTCCGTCATAATTAACAACTGTCAGTGTTATGGAAGTATTATCCCTATAGCATCCAACATTGAGGTCACACACAGAGAGAGAGAGAGAGAGAGAGAGAGAGAGAGAGAGAGAGAGAGAGAGAGAGAGAGAGAGAGAGAGACCGCGATATAAAAAAACTGGCGTGACACAAACTGGCATGCATTAATTAAGGGGAACAGTTACGAGGAGCGCTCTGCCTGGGAAAAGAATAATAATAATAATAATAATAACAATAAATAATGGCGACTGCAGTGAGGTGCGTGGATATATTTGTGCAGTAAAGAATGTGTATTAGTTGTCGTCGCTATGAAGGAGAATGGGACGCGATGGGAGGGTGTGGGAGGAAGCACAAAGGAACACAAAGGAAGAGCAAATAACAGCTGGTGGAGCTTTTGTCAGCGAGAGAGAGAGAGAGAGAGAGAGAGAGAGAGAGAGAATGTAGGGTAGTAAAGATGATATAATTATTACACTACTACTATTACTACTACTACTACTACTACTATTACTACCACCATCACCACCACCACCACCACTAATCAACACCACCACCACCACCATCACCACCGTCAGTAATTCTTTCCTTCCAATTTCCTTCCATCTTTTACCTCCTCCTCCTCCTCCTCCTCCTCCTCCTCCTCCCATTGCTGCCACTCCCCAGCGCTATTACTACCACTTCACTTATCCTGCATCTAATCCTTTCCTTCTTTCCTTCTGCCTCCTTCACACCTTTCCTCCTTTTCCTCCTTGTTTTCTCTTCGTACCTTTCTCAAATCCTCATTTCTCCTCTCCTTTTTTTTATTCCTTTTTTAAATTTTCGTTCTCCTTCCCTTTTTCACTCCTTCCCTCCTCGGCCTCTTTCTCTTTGCTCTTTTTTATTCTTTCCTTCCTTTATCTCTTCTCTCCTTCACTCTTTCTTCTTTAAATCTTTCTCTTCTCCATCTTTCTTTCTTCTTTCTTTCCTTTAAGTTTCCTTCCCATTTTCCTTCCTTCATCCTTTCCTTCCTTCTTCTCTCCTTTTCCTAATCGTCCTCTCTTTCATCTTCCTTGCTTCCTTCCTTCCCTGTTCTCTCCTTCCCTTTTCTGTCCTTCCCTCCTTCCCGTTTTACTGTCTCCCTCTCCTCCACATTTTCCTCTCTTCTCCTTCCTTCTTCTGTCCTTCCTTGTTTTCCGTATCTTTCACCTCCTTTCCTTCTCCCCTCTCGTTCCCTCCTAAGTTTCCTCTCTCACCTTCCTTCCCTTCCTTCTCCCCTCTCATTCCCTCCTTCAATATCTCACCCTGAAGGGAAGTCAGAACAAGCCTCCTCCTCCTCCTCCTCTTCCTCCTCCTCCTCCTCCAGAGAAAGGTTTACCTCTACAATTACCTCCTTTCCTCCAAGCGCCCTAAGTGAGACGAAGGAGGAGGGGAAGAAGAAAGCGGAGGTAAGTGAGGGAGAGAAATTGGTGTGTGAGTATTTAAGATTGGGATGGGGGAGAGGAAATTGCCCGTGGGGAGAGAGAGAGAGAGAGAGAGAGAGAGAGAGAGAGAGAGAGAGAGAATGTGTGTACTACTACTACTACTACTACTACTACTACTACTACTACTACTACTACTACTACTAATACTGGTGCTGCTGCTGCTGCTGTTGCTACTACTGCTTTAACTACGAAAGACACTCAGATAGACAGACAGATAAAGAACGAAAAATTAACCTAGAGAAAAGTAATACTCTCATTATGACCAGCAATTAAGAGAACGAAAAATGAGGAAAGAAAATCACTTCAATCATATCCACAACAAAAAAAAAGAAAGAAAAAAACATTCACAACTAACCAAATTGAACCAAACACGAAAAAAAAAACATTAAAAAAACATCAATTCAATTAAAAATAAAGGTCATTTTAATTACTCACATCCAGACTCACGAAGACCTTACCAAACATTACATAAATTAATTTCCAATGCAATATTTCTCTCTCTCTCTCTCTCTCTCTCTCTCTCTCTCTCTCTCTCTCTCTCTCTCTTGTATTTCCTGAACGAACTAACATCCTCGACACTTCAATTAATTATTTTACTTCTACGGTCATAATTACGTAACCATGAGACACGTATACTAGTTTCCAGTCCAATCATTCTACATTTTCTACGTTTCCTTTGTATTTCTTAAACAAACCAACGTCTCTAACACTTTAATTAACCCTTTTACTGCTCCGGGAAACAAAATATTTAGCATTTACTCATTCCTAGTGCAATAATACAACATTTTCCACGTATCTCCAACTAACCGTGTTACAGTACTGCTACGAAAAAAAAAAAAGAAAGAAAGAAAAATATCTAGCAGTAAGAGATAATTTGTGCCCCCTGAAGAACACGCACCGAAAGAAAACGGATCTGTGCCGAAGAAAACGCCTCCTCCAGCAGCTCCTTTGAAAGAGTGTTAATCAGAAAGGTGCAGCCGCCGGGTGTACTCAGGTCAGGGTGCCACGGCTGCGCTGGGAGGGTGGGCGGGGATAAACGGGAGGGAAGATGGAGTGAGGACGGCGGGATGAGGGCAGAGTATTGTATTGAGGGAGGGAATGGGGTAGAGGGAGGAAGGTATGATAGGGAAGGAGGAAAGGAGGGAGAGAGAGAGAGAGAGAGAGAGAGAGAGAGAGAGAGAGAGAGAGAGAGAGAGAGAGAGAGAGAGAGAGAGAGAGAGAGAGAGAGAGTTCTATCACTTTCAATTTTACTTCGATTATTAAAATGACGGACTACTACTACTGTTACTACTACTACTGCTACAACTACTCCTAATAATATGCACTAGTACACACTGATACAACACAAACCCAATCAATCACGAGTAGAAGAAACGAATGAACAAGAGAAACAAGAACAAAAACAAAGAAAAAGAAAAAAATACAACAAAATATAAACAATAAAATACTCCCCACCCAAAAAAAAAAAAAGAAAAAAGAAGAAGAAAAATTGACAATAAAAAAAAGTTACTCACCCTGAAAAAAAATCGAGGAAAAAGCAGACACCTTGACTTACTCCCATTTTCTTTTTCTTCGGGGTGCGTTGAGGGAGGACTAAGATAGAAAGGCAGCTCCAAGACGTATGACGCAATCTTCCTTCCTCTCCGCCCTATATTGACCGTAAATTGGGGAAGGCAAGGTGAAGGAGCGACTCACCTTGGGCAGGATTTACTCGAGGTACTGGAGCGAAGGATGGACGAGGATGGACGAGGATAGAAGATGAAGGTGAAGGGAGAAATGAAGGAAGGAAAGAAGGAATGAACGAAGGGCGAAGTGAAAGGTTATTGGGTAAGAGAAAAGAAATGGGGGGCAGAGAAAGGAGAGAGAGAGAGAGAGAGAGAGAGAGAGAGAGAGAGAGAGAGAGAGAGAGAGAGAGAGAGAGAGAGAGAGAGAGAGAGAGAGAGAAAGCTTATGGCGCCGCAACGTACAACGAATTCATTTAGCTTTGGGAAGAAACAAAAAAGAGGAAGGAAAGCGGAGGACAACAACAACAGAGAGAGAGAGAGAGAGAGAGAGAGAGAGAGATAGAGAGAGAGAGATTGGACACTGGTTAAGTTATGGCGGTGTAACAAGAAGCCATACAGTGCAGCCATGGATCGCGAGGAAGCTCAGTTACTAAAATAATAAAGTTAAATAGTGAAGTACTTAAACACACATAGACGTGCGTTAATATATTAGTCAGATGAAAGATAGATAAACGTATAAAAACTAAACAAATATTACAGGTAGAATGTAAACGTAAAATTTTCTGCACCATTTTTTTTATTTGTATTTATAAATTTTTCGACACTAGAAAATTGATAAGTTAGCAGACGGACAGAGTGATAAGTAACTAAATTAACAGATAATTAGGTAACTAATTAACTAAATAAATAAATAAATAAATAAGCAAACAAATAAATATGCCAACTAGACATATTTTTTCTCTTTTTCTCTTTTCTTTTCATTTCTCTCTCATCTTTTATATTTTTTACGTATTAAAAAAAATAAATTATGTGAAGCAAAAAAAAAAAAAAAAAACCACTGACACCACGTTTCCCTCAAAAAGTAACAAACAAAATAAACAAATAAAAAAAAATAAGAAAAAAAAAAGACAGCCAGAACCAATAAACCCACATTCTAAACCCACAGAAACCGCCAATAACCAACAATTCTTCCTCATTCCACAATTTAAACAACAAGAAACAATTCCCACTAAAAGAAAAAAAAACAGCACTAAGGACAAAGCCCAATGAACCAATAGATACGTTGACTTTAATGCGCAAAGCCTCCGATAGCAAGCAATTCTTCCTTGGCGCCCAGTATAAGCAAGCCCCGCAACAGCCGCCAATCCTTTACTTCAGCACACTGCCGTCATAATCCCCTTATGTTCTGCCAACCTCGCCTTGCCAAGATTTATAAGCCGAGGCAGCATCAATCTTCTTAAGTCTGCACCCCGCCTTCCAGAGAGAGAGAGAGAGAGAGAGAGAGGAGGGGTAGAACGAAAAGAAATAAAAGGAGGAAAAAAAAGAAAGAAAAGGAAAAGGAAGGAAAAGAAAAAAAGAAGGTAAGAACAAGAACAAGAACAAGAAGAACAAGAAGAAAAAGAGGAGAAAAAGGAGAAGCAAAAGATTATTACCGAATCAATCCGTCTATCTAGCTATCTATCTATCTACTTATCTATCAATGTATTTATCAAACAACCAAAACTATTTACTCATCTACCTACCTACCAGCCTACCACCAATCTATCAGTCAATCAATCTATCTATCTATCCACCTACTTATCTATCTACCTGTCAGTTCATCCAGCCGTCCATCCACCTACCTGCCTCGTTCCCGCCGCACCTCACCGCCCACACTCCAAGCAATCAGAGAAAGAAGCCAGAGAGAACCAGCACACGCAACTCTCAGCTCAGAGACGGCGCTGAAGAGGAGTCACTGCATAATTAGTGTCCGGCGTGGCGGTGAGAGAGAGAGGTGAGAGAGAGAGAGAGAGAGAGAGAGAGAGAGAGAGAGAGAGAGAGAGAGAGAGTAGTTAGCAGTATTTTTGTTGCCATTCTGAGGGGAAGACTTTCGCTCGTTACTCGTCGCTTTTCCCGCTATCTTTTTTTCTTTTTCGTACCTCTCTCTCTCTCTCTCTCTCTCTCTCTCTCTCTCTCTCTCACGCTTTCCGCAGCTTTATTTCAGCCTCACTTTCACGCGGGACAAAAGTAGTCGCGCTCAGACGGTGGTGAGCGTGTTTTTGGCAATGTTTGTAAAGGTAATTCCTCCACTCACGTACTTATTCTTTCACAGGAACTCTAATGCTACCACGCTACCTCCCCCCCGAACTTTTTTTTTTCTTTCCCTCCTCTTCTGCTGAAAAGGTTTTGAAAGTTTTCGTTTTCTTTTTCTCCTTGGGTACGGTTGAGAGAAGCATAGAGGCGCCAGAGAGTATTATTAAGGCATGTACATTCCTTGTCGTGTTTTGAAACGTGCGGTAAACTAACGCTTGTGTTTCTACCGGTTTTGCTAAATTGCGAGGTATTGGATTATCTAAAGAAAAACCAGAGCATCCAAAATATTAGTCTTTTTTTTTTTTTTTTTTGTGTGTGTGTGTGTGTGTGTGTGTGTGTGTGTGTGTGTGTGTGTTTGCTTCGAGACAAGAACATGTTTCATATTTGGAAACGCGAGGCAAACTGACGCTTTTGTTTGTGCGAAAGTCCTTGCTTCATTTGAAGGTATAAGATAATTCAAGTAAAAACAACACAACATTCCACCATTACTCTTGTGTTGTCGATTTCTGCCTCGAGACAAGAACACTAAATTATCAAAACGTTTCAGTCAAATTTCGAAACGCGTGGCAAAGTAACGATTTTATTCCTAACAAAACTTTTGATTCATTTAAATGGAATCTGATAATTCAAGTAAAATTCAAAACGCCTCACCAATACTGCCTTGCTTCTTGTGTGTTTGTTTTGAGATAAGAATACTTAAACTTCAAAACATTTCAGTTATATTTTGATTTGTGATAAACGACCAATTGTATTTCTGCCAAACCCTTGCTTAATTTCACGTTATCAGATTATGCCTAAAAAAAATATTAAAAAAAAAAATGTGTGTGTGTGTGTGTGTGTGTGGGTGGCTGGGTGGGTGTTTCTGCATCAGAATATTTCAGTCATACCTTGATTTGTGGTAAACGAGCATTTGTATTTCTTCCACACCTCTTTCTTTAATTTCCTCTCTCAATACGACCATTTTTAAACAGCTGCAGAAATGACTAAACGGATTCTTTAGTCTGTTCCTTCCTTAAATAATTTAAAAACCCTTTGCCACTACAACCGTAAAAACACCCTTAAAAAAAAAAAAAAAGGGTAATAAAAAAAAACCGTGTAACTACAATTTGAGCCTTTCACAAGTAGTCTGGGTGCAACGCATTGTTTCAGAATACAGTCCGGAGAAAAATTAAGCTAGTGAGTGAGCTTCCATATATACATAAAAATTTCACAACCTACAGCCTTAAAAACCCCGTGTAAATCCAAATTGAGTTTTAGAAAAATAGAGGAGGATTGCAGAATATGAGGTGAGCGAGTGAGTGAATCTTTAAATATATGTAAAAATCTCACAATCTACCATTAGAACCGTAAAAAAACACCCTTAAAAAACCAGAGTAACTCCAACTTGAGACTTTGAAAAATAGTCGAGGTGTGGAGGAGAGTTGCAGAATATGGTCCCGGGGAAAAAGATGAGGTGACCGAGTGTGTGAGTGAGTCTGAATTTCCCACCGTGCGTTCTGCGTCCCGGCAAAAGATGTTTCCTCTCTCCCTCATGCAAGTTTAAAGGTTCATGAAAGGAAGATGAGCGCGCAGAGGCAAATCTTACGTCCTCTGACCTCCAGTTTTCTGTTTTCATTTCCTGACGAAACCTTTATTAATCTGTGTTAGTGGTAACAGTGGAGGTAGTGGTGCTAGTAGTAGTGCTAGTAGTAGTAGTGGTAGTAGTAGTACTAGTAGTAGTAGCAGTAGTAGTAGTAGTAGTAGTAGTAGTAGTAGTAGTAGTTGGAGAAGGAGGAGGAGTAGCATGATGAATAGGAGGAGGAGGAGGAGGAGGAGGAGGAGGAGGAGGAGGAGTAGGAGGAAGAAGAAGAGGAGGAGGAAGAGGAGGATAAAAGGTAGTAGGTGGTAGTAGCAGTAGTAGTAGTAGTAGTAGTAGTAGTAGTAGTAGTAGTAGTAGTAGTAGTAGTAGTAGCAGTAGTAGTAGTAGCAGCAGTAGTAGTAGCAGCAGCAGCAGCAGCAGCTGTAGTAGGAATAAGAGAAAAAAGAGAAGAAACAAAGCAAATGACTTCATCTTTACAATCCTGCAATCTTTAACTTAACATAAACCATACCTTATCACACACAGCCGCACAGGAACCAACACCACACCTGCTTAGTTCCTCCTCTGCATTCCCTTGTACTCTGCTCGCTCATCTCAAAAGGAACCACCGAAACGCACTATGGCACTACTGATGACAGGTCGGTACTCTCTAAGCTAAGGTAATAACTGCCCATCACGCCCCACTACACACTGCTCAAAAGATACCGTGAAAGTCCTTTAATCTGCAGAGCCAAACGTTGTAATTTCACTTGGCTACTAATAAGACTTCCCCCTCAGCCCATGTCAAAGTGGGGGTGGTCAGTTTTAGAGACTAATTTCCAAAGACAACATTGAAAGTGGAGTGAGTTACTGAATGGTTTAAAAATACAGGGATACAACTAACTATTTGAATCTTATGTCCTTACCTCC
>NC_087175.1:17973392-17988392 GCF_035594125.1 Scylla paramamosain
CCTCCTCCTCCTCCTCCTCCTCCTTTTTCCCATTCACCTCAAGGTTTTCATTATTGACGTTCGATGGCCTGCGTGTGTATTTCCGAAAATAGAGATGTATTATTGGTGTTTCTGTTTGTGTTTCTTTGTTTCTTTCCTTGTCTGTCTGTCTGTCTGTCTGTCTGTCTGTTTGTCGTCCTGTCTGTCTGTCTATCTACATTTTCGTCTCTGTTTTTTCTTTGTCTGTCTGTCTAGCGTTTCATCTCTGTTTCTGTCTCTCTGTCTCTCTATCTTCCTATCCTTTCGTCTTTCTGTGTCTGTCTGTCTGTCTGTCTGTCTGTCTGCGTTCCTGTCAATATGTCTGTCTATTTACCTCTCTCTCTCTCTCTCTCTCTCTCTCTCTCTCTCTCTCTCTCTCTCTCTCTCTCTCTCTCTCTCTCTCTCTCTCTCTCTCTAGCTCGCCCTGTGCTCTCTTTAATCAAGGAGTGCAAATCAAGGTGCTAATCTTACTAAGGAGAATTAAACCTTCTCTAAGCACGACTCGATCCCTTTAATAAGTCTTCTCGCTGCTTCACTAATCCTGATACGCCATAACGCCCCTCTTGTCTGTTTTGATGTCTGTTTGTCTCTCTCTCTCTCTCTCTCTCTCTCTCTCTCTCTCTCTCTCTCTCTCTCTCTCTCAACAATGCCTCCACCATTTAGAAGATTCAGGAAGTTTTCGCCACAAGTTACCGAGGAAAACTCCAGTAATAACAGCCACTCTTCCCTCCATAAAGAATTGCTGTTTTATTCCCCACCATCCCTTGTGCTCTCGACCCTCACCCTCACCTTCACCCGGCCCGTTACTGGAAGGGGAGGAAGGGGAGGGGAAGGGGGTAGGAGGAAGCGCTGACCTGACCTTCCCTGCTTGCCACTCGTAAACGTTGGGTCATTGGTGCGTGTGTGCTTCCTTCTGATGAATGTTGTAAGTGTATTAGTAGTGGTGAAACTTTCCTTTTGTCGTTTTTTTATTTTCATTTTTTTTTTTTTATTGAAGAATTATAATTGTGCATGTGAATAATTATACTTTGTGTTTGGGTATGAGAGAGAGAGAGAGAGAGAGAGAGAGAGAGAGAGAGAGAGAGAGAGAGAGAGAGAGAGAGAGAGAGAGAGAGAGAGAGAGAGAGAGAGAGAGAGAGAGAGAGAGATGGAAACGTTATCTATTTCTACACACAAGAACTTAAATTACCCTTAAAACCTAGCAATTCCTGAGAGAGAGAGAGAGAGAGAGAGAGAGAGAGAGAGAGAGAGAGAGAGAGAGAGAGAGAGAGAGAGAGAGAGAGAGAGAGAGAGAGAGAAACAGGCAGACAGAATATTAGAAGTCACGTGTTTTCTAACGTTTTCTGAAATGTAAAAACTGTTACGTAAGGTTTTATCACACACACACACACACACACACACACACACACACACACACACACACACACACACACACACACACACACACACACACATGTTCAAAAGTGAGACTATCAAGCTAGGAGCGATTTCACGAGCAAATATCTTTCCGTTTTTTGCAGCGTTTATCCACATTCCTCTGTACGTAACCGTGAAATTAAACTCTCGTCTCTACGGAGTCCACGCATTAAGACCAATTTGCAAAGGCCGCTTCAGTGTTGGCAGGCCAGAAGTGTTACTGTGTGTGTTTTTTTATTTTTTGTGTATGTTTTTTTGGGGGGCGCAGCGGAAAATTAATAAAAGTTCCTGTAATATCTTTTGGCAGTAGTGTTTTTTTAAATGTTTTTCGCTAGTTTACGTAAAAGCCTCACTTTGTATCGGTTTGTTTCTTGCCTCTGTTTTCACTTGTATTATATCTCTTTTTATTATTATTATTATTATTATTATTATTTTTGTTGTAAGTGTATCAAGAAAACTGATCAAGGACATTAAAATTGGGGGTAAAAATTCATTCAATTTGCTGTTCCAAAAAAAGTCAGAGATGTGTTTTGATTGTCCTGTTTTGAAACAGTTCACTGACACTTCTCTTTTGAAACAGTTCACTGACACTTCTCTTTTGAAACAGTTCACTGACACTTCTGTTTTGAAACAGTTCACACACTTCTCTTTTGAAACAGTTCACACACTTCTCTTTTGAAACAGTTCACACACTTCTCTTTTGAAACAGTTCACACACTTCTCTTTTGAAACAGTTCACACACTTCTCTTTTGAAACAGTTCACTGATACTTCTCTTTTGAAACAGTTCACTGATACTTCTCTTTTGAAACAGTTCACTGATACTTCTCTTTTGAAACAGTTCACTGATACTTCTCTTTTGAAACAGTTCACTGACACTTCTCTTTTGAAACAGTTCATTGACACTTCTCTTTTGAAACAGTTCACTGATACTTCTCTTTTGAAACAGTTCAGTTATACTCTTTCGAATCATTGGAGGTCACAGGAGGGAGGAAAGACAGAGACAGGTAAATAGTTTCAGAGTTTATCAGTGAGAGGGATGAAGAGGAGAGAGATCAAAGCTGTCCTGAGGCTGAGTAGCTTTTTCTTGGGAGAGATGATGGGGAAGGCGAAGAGAAAGAGTTAATCACCATCAGGGAAATAAATTCATAATGGTGGATACGGTGGAGGCGCCTGGCTGTACAGTTATAGTGGATACATAGAGTTACATAGATACACACGCCATAACAGACGTTGGTGTTTGTATTCACGTGCATCACCTGCTTCTTATATTCCACGTATTCTTTTTTTTTTTATTATTATTATTGAGCTTCTTTTATTTGAACTTTTCCTTGTGAGTGTTTCCGACGCGTCACTTGAAGCGACAAGTAAAAGTTTTCATGTTCTACAAATGCAGTTGATCTTATTTATGTATATTTTGGCTTAGACTGACTGGTTTTTTAATGTTTGTCCAATTTTTTTTTTTTCTTTCCGCTCAGAATCATAGCATGTAAGTGTATTTTGTATTGAATTTGTCTTCTTTTCTCATATCCTAGAAATATCGTTTATCTTATTATATAACTTTTGGTTTAGACTACGCTGTTTTGAAATTTGTCCATTGTTTTTCATCTTTCATTCATAGTCAATGTTTTCTAATTACATACTCTATCTAAATATGTCTAATGTATATTGTTAGTTTTTTTTTTTACTGGTGTTTTATTATTTTCGCTGTTTTCTTTTTTTATTTCGATTTGTTTTGCTTTTACTGTCTTGTGTCTAATGTTTTTTTTTTTATTTATTTATTTGTTCATATCAGTGTTCTTTATTTTTCTTTTACAGTTTCCTAACCAAACCTATATATTGTCTAGCTTCCTCTTTTTCTTTTTAATTCTCCCGTTATTTAACACCTTCGCCTCGTTGCTGTTCTTGTTCCTGTGTTGTTTATTGTTACTTTCACAGAACACGAGTTTCTTTATCATATTTTCATTTCTGCGTCAGTCAGTATCGCATCTCTCATAATTTCTCTCCTCTCCCTCTTATTCATCCTTTTCTTTTTCCCCTTCTCTCATTTCTATCAAAACACAGTGTGAAATGATATATAACATCGGAATCTCTCTCTCTCTCTCTCTCTCTCTCTCTCTCTCTCTCTCTCTCTCTCTCTCTCTCTCTCTCTCTCTCCCTTCCCCAGTATTACAAACAGCCTCGTAAAGGACAAAAGATCTGCTGCTGCAATCTGTTTATTTTTTTAGGGTAATATTTCTCTCACATGATTACTGGAAATAAATATAATATGTGATTTAGGAATGTATAATTCAGCGTGGTTATATTATCATTTTTGTTTATGTTTTAATTCATTTTATTTATTTGTATTTATTTACCAGTTTATTTTATTTATTACTTACTTTTATTTATTTATTTATTTATTTATTTATTTATTTGTTTATTTTTCAATTATTTATTTATTTATCTATTTTATTTATGTATTTTTTGTATTTATTTATTTATTTATTTTTTTTTTACATGGGAAGACAACAATAGGAATATCTTAGGTACTCGTTTTATTGTTACATCTTATCACCTTATTCTGAAACAATTCACCGCACCTCCACTATATTTAAAACGTTGTATTAGAAGTTACACGTTTTCTTCATGGTGTTTTTATGGTTCTAGTGACAGATTAACAACATATCTACATTATCAAAGGGAGAAACACTCGGCTATTCATCTCTGTGGCCTTCGAAAAATAGTTGTTGAGAAAGCGGAGTGTTTCTGAATACGGCCTTTATTTGTATTACACCATATTTATTACATACGGTCCAGTGCGAAGCTACAAATGATCTCCTATGGTAAAAATAGTAATAATAATAATAAATAAATAAATAAATATCTATATATAAAATCTCCTGTCTTTAGAACATAAGAACATAAAAAAAGATTAAACTTGAAACATCCCTACTTCATCCTATCACCCCCATCCATAAACCTGCTTCATCTACTATTTTTAAAGCTTCCTAATGACTCAGCACTAACAATTTGATTACTAAGTCCATTCTGTTCATCTACCAACGTATTTAAGAACCATTTCCTTCCTACGTTCTATTTAAATCAAACTCTTTTTTTTAAGCTTGTGCCATTTATTTCTTTGTGTTCCTTTTTGTTGTCTTGCTCATGACACGCTCCCTATTCACGCTTCCCTCCTTCTCCTTCCCTCTCTGCTTCTCCCTAATGCAAGCCTCAACCAACACTATTGTTACCTCCTACCCTCTTGTTGTCCTGCCCAAGGAAATATGACATTCCTCTCTCTCTCTCTCTCTCTCTCTCTCTCTCTCTCTCTCTCTCTCTCTCTCTCTCTCTCTCTCTCTGGATATGAACAAAAAATTCTTTGTTTCAAGAGTTTTTACGGATTTTTTCACACAACTTATTTTCGAAGAATTCCCCATAATAGACACTTTTTCCCTCACCAAATTACTCTTATATAAGCCTGACTGCGAGACTTGATTTCTCTCTCTCTCTCTCTCTCTCTCTCTCTCTCTCTCTCTCTCTCTCTCTCTCTCTCTCTCTCTCTCTCTCTCTCTCTCTCTCTCTCTCTCTGCCGGTGCCCATGTCTCGCTGTAATGTAAATATAAATAATTCTTGTCTTTTTTATGACACGTCAGAGAACATGAAGGAAAACACACACACACACACACACACACACACACACACACACACACACACACACACACACACACACACACAAAGTAATAATATTCCCTTTAATCATTTTCTATACCTAAAGTATTCTTATGGATTTATTTTTAAAGGAACTACAGCAATAGCTATATGTATCTAGACTAAACTAAATCATTAATAACTTACAAACATCAAGAGAGAGAAAGAGAGAGAGAGAGAGAGAGAGAGAGAGAGAGAGAGAGAGAGAGTGGTCTCATTTTTTTCTGCACATTTTTACGTTATTGCATCTCTGTGTTTTAAAATAATGTCATATAATCTCTCTCTCTCTCTCTCTCTCTCTCTCTCTCTCTCTCTCTCTCTCTCTCTCTCTCTCTCTCTCTCTCTCTCTCTCTCTCTCTCTCTCTCTCTCATTATTCGCCAGCCAGGTGCTGCATAATCACCGCTGCCTGTCAACACAGCGCTACTTAACTCATACTCCTGCTTCCTATCCCTTCCTTTCTCTTCCCTTCCCTTCCTCTTCCCTCCCATTCTTCCTCCTTTCTCTTCTCTTTCCTTTCTTTACTTCGCCTTCCCTTGTCTTTTCCTCCTCTGTGATGCTCTTCCATTCTCCTCCTTCCTTCCCTTTTCCTTCGTTTCTCTTTCCTTCCTCGTCCTTCCCTTCTTCTGTTTTTCCCTTTCCTTTCCTTCCTTTACTTTTCCTTCTTTAGTTTTTCTTCTCTTCTATGACGCTCTCTTCCATTCCCGTCCTTCCCTCTTCTTTGTTTCATTTCTTCTTTCATCTCTCCATCCCTTCTTTTTTGACCTGTTCTTCCTCTTCTATTCTCTATTCCCTTCCCTTATTCATTCTTCTTCACTCCTTTTGTTTCTTGATATATTTTTATCTTATATTTATTCTTTTAAGTTTCCGTTCCTTCTTTGGTAATTTCTTCTTCTTCTCTCCTTCCCTTTTTCCTTCTCTTCCTTTTCTTCCTCCCCTTCTCTCTCCTTCCTCTCCCATTCCCGGTTATTCTTTTCCTCCCCTTCTCTCCCCGTCTTTCTTTCCTATTCCTGTTCCTTCCTTTCTTTTCCCTCCCCTTTCTCTCCCCTTCTCTCTCATTCCTTCAGAGATTCCTTATAATCCTCCCCTACCTCTCATTTCCGACTCCCATACATTCCCTCTCTTATCTTCCCCATTTATCTTACCCTTTCTTCCTCCTCTTCCTCCTCTTACCTGTTTCTTGCTCTCAAATTCTCTCTTTTACCATCTTTAATATTTTTTTTTTCTAATTCATTTTTTTTGTGATTTTTTCCTTACCGTGTTACTTCTCTGTCTGTGTTTATCTCTCTCTCTCTCTCTCTCTCTCTCTCTCTCTCTCTCTCTCTCTCTCTCTCTCTCTCTCTCTCTCTCTCTCTCTCTCTCTCTCTCTCTCTCTCTCTCTCTCTCTCTTCTTTAATTCCTTCCTCTCCTCTTCCCTCTTCCCTCAACCTCCCTTACCCTTCCACTCTTCTTCAATCCCCTTCTCTCCCTCTTTCCTCCTCTTCCTCCTCATCCTCCTCATCCTTTTCCTAAACCTTAATGTCTCTCCATTCCTCACCCTTCAAATTCCATCCATTCCCTTCCCTTACAGCCACGCAATCGCCAGCAAATTACCGACCGTCGCAATATCGGGACCTTTGAAAGAGCGCGTGGTAATAGTAACCTTAATATCTCTCTGCCTAACCCACCACCACCACTCTGCCTTGCTCTCTCTCTCTCTCTCCTTCTCTCATTACGTGTTTCCTCAGCCATCGCTGTTCTAGTTTTCTTAAAATATTTGTTTGCGTATGTTTAGCGCGCCCTTCTCTCTCTTAACTGTTCTAATCTTCATCTATCGTAAGTTAAGAGGGATCTGATAGAAGTCTGTGAGTCGTGTATGGGTTATAACTAGGGTGTCGTAACCAAAATTCTCAGGATCAGTAATCAGGTTAGAACAAGAAATAATGGATTCAAGCTTGAAAAATTTAGGTTCAAGAAAGAGATAGGAAGGAATTGGTTATCAAATCACTCGTAGAGTGATAGATGAATGGAATGGACTCAGTAATCAGGTTGTTAGTGCTGAGTCATTAGGGAGCTTTAAAAGAAGATTAGACAAAGTTATGGATGGGGATGATAGGTGGAAATAAATAGGTAGGTTTCATACGGGGACTGCCACGTGTAGGCCTGATGACTTCTTGCAGCTTCCCTTATTTTCTTATGTTCTTGTGTTCTTATGTCTTTGTTTATCGACTTTTGCTTTATTTTTAGCATCCTTAATTTCCTAACCCACTCATTGTTGTTCTCTCTCATATCACGTGTTTCTTCATCCATGGGTCCTCCTGACTTTCCTAATCTTTATCTTCCTCTGTTTATCGATTTTTCTTTATCACTAACATGCTTAAGTTTCAGATACACTCTTAACTCTGCCCTGGTTTTTCATATCTCGTGTTTCCTCGCCCATGACTCTCCCACTAGTTCTAATCTTTTATCTGTCTCCGTTTATTGATCTCTCCTCTGTCATTAACGGCCTTTTTTCTCAAGCAAACCCGTCATTAACGGCCTTTTTTCTCAAGCAAACCCATCACTCTCTTCTGGTCTCTCATTCCGTTTTCCTTCAACCACAGCCATCTTAACTGTTCTAAGTTTTATGTGTCTCTGTTTATCGATCTTTATTCATTACTTCTCTGCTTGTTCTTTATCATTTATGGCCTTAATTTTCTTATCCAGCCATCACTTTGCTCTCTCTTATCCCCTGTTTCCTCACCCACAACCTTCCAACTGTTCTAATTTTTTACCTGTTTCTGTTTATCGATCTTCCCTCATCACTTCTTTGCTTATTATTTACTTGACATCTTCAATTTCCTTCCTATTCTCGTCTTCCCAATTCCTTTCCTTATTATTTGTTCTTCTTTCCTCGCCCATCTTATGATCTCTCTCTCTCTCTCTCTCTCTCTCTCTCTCTCTCTCTCTCTCTCTCTCTCTCTCTCTCTCTCTCTCTCTCTCTCTCTCTCTCCATCCTTACTCTCTTCTTGATTACTAATATTTCCTTCCTATTATCATCCCTTTCAATATCTTTAATTATTCCCTCTTTTATTTCCTAAATTACCAGCCCACAATCTTTTATCAATCTCTTTTCATCGATCTCTCTCCGCCTCTTTCCTTTTACTCGTACTCTTTACCATCAACACTTTCAACTTCCTTTCCTTTCTAATAATTTTCAGTCACTTTCTTTCTTTCCTCTTTCCTTTTCCTTACCCTTAGCATCTTTATCTCTTCCCCCTTCCCAATTTCCATTCCTTCTCCTCGTATTCTTTGTCCACACTGATGCTTCTCAAAACACCCTCTCGAGATTAAAATACACAACACACGGAGAGAAACTGTGAGATGAAAGGTTAAGTTAAGAGGAAGAAGAGGAGAGGTGGGAGCAGACCAGTAAGCCAAGCCAAAGAAAGACTGATTGATAGATAGACAGATAGATAGATAGATTGATTAACTGATTAATTGATGGATATAAAAAAAGATAGATAGATAGATAGATAGATAGATAGACATAAAGATAGATAGATAGATAGATAGATAGATAGATAGATAAATAGAGAGAAACACAGAAAGAAAGATAGAAAGATAGAAAGAAAGATAGATAAGTAGACAGAAAGATAGAAAGATAGTCCAGTCCAGTCAATTTCATAAAAAAAAATATATTAACACTTTCTACATAACTAAAATTATGAAAGAATTAAAATATATAACAGATTTTTAACGCAATGCTGGCTCATGATTTTGTACAAATGGAATTCTTGATTTTATGTCACTAATATCATTGACTAAAACATTCCTAGATTCATAAGTATTAAAAATAATTTGTTCAGTGTCCTGCACAGCAAAAGATCTGTGTAACATAGATAGATAGATAGATAGATAGATAGATAGATAGATAGACAGACAGGCAGACAGACAGATAGATAGATATATAGGAAGATGGAAAGATAGATAAATAGATAGAAGACAGATAGATAGAAAGATGCAAAGGTAGATAGACAGACAGACAGACAGACAGACAGACAGACAGACAGACAGACAGACAGACAGACAGACAGATAGATAGACAGATAGAAAGATGGAAAGATAGATAAATAAATAGAAGATAAATAGATAGGAAGACGCAAGGGTAGATAGATAGATAGATAGATAGATAGATAGATAGATAGAAAGATAGACAGATATATAGATAGATAGACATATAGATAGACAGATAGATAAATAAATAAAAAGAAAAAAAGAAAGCTAAGAAAAGAAAAAAGGAGAGAAAACATCGAATTGCACTGCTATTAAACCCACAAATATGCCTCTTTATCACTGCCTTTCATTCCCTTTCCATTCCAATATATATATACTTCTTTTTTATCCCTTCTCTTCTCCAGAGTCCCGGCGTTCCTCATATGCATCGCTTTTCCGCCTCAAACCCACGTGTTCCCATCTGTGTAACCTTCAACCAGAGCACGACCAGAACATATTCAGTACATTGAAACACAAAACAATGGGCCTGGAAGCTTAAATCTGAGCACTGGGAGAAAGATGAATATACGTGGGTCAGTAAGTGTTGTACAGGGACTGCCATGTGTAGGTCTGATGTCTCTCTTTCTTTTCCTCAGTTTCCTCAGGTCGCTGGTTGGGACGAACCTTCTCTCTGTGGTTCTATTTTATGCATCTGATTCCTCTATCTTTTACTACCTTACATCCTCTTTCAAGGAGTCCATCCAGCTGCCACGTGTAGGTCTGAAGGCTTATTGCAATCTCTCTCTCTTGTTTACTTGTGTTCTTCTAGATATCTTTCACATAGGGGTTTCCACGAATAGTTTTGTTGCCTTTTATTTTTTGCTTCTTTTTTATAGGTATGTTTTATACAGGGACTGCCACGTGTAGGTCTGATGGCTTATTACAGCTTCAACTGTTTCCTATATTCCTATAAGTCAATTTCGTACAAGGACTACCAACTGTAGCCCTGTTGTCCTGTTGCACCTTCCCTTGTTTTCTTATGTTCGTTCAAGTAGGTTTTATACAAGGCCTGCCACGTGTAGGCCTTATATCTTCTTGAAGCTTTTCTCATTTCATATTCTTTTACGTCTTGATATTAGTCCTTTTACCACCCACACACCATTTACCCTTTGTCTTTCATCCTTTAAATTCCATTCCATCACCTCACATCCACGCAGCTGCCATACCCCGTCGCCAGTATCGGAACCTTTCAAAGACCTTAATATCTCCATCTCGCCCACCACCACCAATGGCCGCGTTTCTCATAAACAGCGCGTTCCTTCACCCGCCAGCCTTCCTCCGGCCCACGTATGTCTCAGGGCTGGAAGAAAGGCGGCCAGCATTTGCCATTTTCAGTGTGTTACGGTTTCCTTCAGACATTTTAAATGGGTACAGGCAATCAAGTAGTGACTGGGAAATAAATGTGTGTGTGTGTGTGTGTGTGTGTGTGTGTGTGTTTTCTGTAAAATAAGAGAACATATTGTGTTACAGAAGTTTGAAAGTACTTCTCTCTCTCTCTCTCTCTCTCTCTCTCTCTCTCTCTCTCTCTCTCTCTCTCTCTGTCTTCCAATGAAACGGAAAATTCCAATAAGAACTTTCACATAATTCGCCAGCGTTGTTATTCTTTCCCTTCGACAGAGTTTAATGAAAGAGAGAAAGAGAAGAGCAGAGGAACGGAAGGAAAGCACTGCTATTGGGGTTTAGAGTAGTAGCATTAGTAGTAGTAGTAGTAGTAGTAGTAATAGTAGTAGTAGTAGTAGTAGTAATAGTAGTAGTAGTAGTAGTAGTAGTAGTAGTTGTTGTTGTTGTTGTTGTTGTTGTTGTTGTTGTTGTTGTTGTTGTTGTTGTTGTTGTAGTTGCTTTTTCTTTGTGGTTGTGGTAGAAATGCAGTAAAGAGCGTAATAGTAATAGTAGTACTACTACTACTACTAGTAGTAGTAGTAGTAGTAGTAGTAGTAGTAGTAGTAAGAGTAGCAAAAATAACAGCAGTGGCAGCAGTAGCAGTAGCAGCATTAATAGCAATATAACAGCAGCAAAAGTAGAAGCAGTAGTAGCAGCAACAGTAGTAACAACAGCAGTAACATAAGAAGCAGCAGTAGCATCAAAAGTAGTAAAACAAACCCACACCAACACTCACCAACACTCGGAACACAACCACATGACCACAAATGGAGGAACAACAAGGAAAGATCACAAGACAAGCACAAACAGACAACGACAGTACCACAAGGATAAACAAACCCTAGGAACGGAAACACGGCAACACAAATAAGCATCCGGACAAACAAGCCTTACCAACACACCCACACAGTCACCAGAACACAGACACGGGACCACAAGAGCAAACACTTCACGAGAGGGAATGATGAGGCGTGAACTTAGCAGAGACATGACGAACAAGGGACTCTGATACAGAAGAAAGGAAGGGCAAGGATGTCGAGACGTGGTAAGACGAGGAGGAGGAGAAGGAAGAAGAGGAGGAAGAGGAGGAAGACACAGGAGAGGACGGGTCTTAGATGTTGGTGTTGATTGACAGGAATGGTAAGGGGTGCACTGAAGACGAAATGGGTACAAGGAGAGAGAGAGAGAGAGAGAGAGAGAGAGAGAGAGAGAGAGAGAGAGAGAGAGAGAGAGAGAGAGAGAGAGAGAGAGAGAGAGAGAGAGAGAGAGAGAGCCCTTTTCGCCTTCTTTGTGCAGCAGTGCAATGATAATAATAATAATAATAATAATAATAATAATAATAATAATAATAATAATAATAATAATAATAATAAAAATAATAATAATAATAATAATAATAATAATAGTAATGGTAATGATATTGTTGATAATGATGATGATTACGATAATAATTATTAACAATAATGATACTACTGATACTACTACTACTACTACTACTACTACTATTACTACTGATGATGGTGGTGGTCTTGGATCGTCGTCTGGGAATGGAAGTGTCTCAAGAGATGGGGCGTTGCCGCTTCGGGGTACCGGCGCTCCAAGAACGGTTGGCGCTCATAGGAACGGTAATCCATGGATAACAGTGGGACCTAACGGCAAGCCTGTCAAATCAAACCCCCCTCGACAGCCTGGAGGAGGATTCCTGCCCCGCCATGTAGGGGAAAATCCCAGGCAGGGCGGCAGGCGGCGTGTGCAGGGTAGTGCGACCAGTAACATGTTTAAGGGCGCGCCACCCCCAAGGAGGGATTTTTTTCTCTCGCGAGTTGTGAGTAACACTGATGATCAGGTTATAAAGGATTATATAAGAGACAAGGGAATCAATGATTTTGAATTGCAGTTAGTATCTAATGAACATTCCATATTTAAATCATATAAGCTATCAGTTTCTGTGGGAGACAAAATTAAAGTGTTGTCACCTGATATTTGGCCTCAAGGCGTTTGTGTTGAAAAGTGGAGAAATAGGAATTAATGTTTTTGTACAATTTCATGAAAATGGAAGACAGTAGAAATTTAACGTGTGTTTCATATAATTGTGAATATGCAGATGATTTAAGGGCACCGTTCCTAAGTGAGCTTTATAATCAAAGTGATTTTTTTTTAATCCAGGAGCATGGTTTGTTTATGAGTCAGCTTGATTGGTTTTATGGAGTGGGTGAGGGTGTGAATGTGCACGGGGTCAGCGCCATGGAGGAGGGTCGGCTGGTGCGGGGTAGGCCGCACGGCGGAGCAGCCATCCTGTGGCGTGACTCCAAGCGGTTTCGTGTCACTCCTGTACCTTATGAATCCAAACGATTGTGTGCTGTTCGAGTTCATTTACCAGAACAAACGGGTTTGGTGATATGTGTATATATGCCCTGTGATGATCAAAGAAGTGACCAAAATGTGAATGAATATGTAAATATACTGAGTGATATAGCAGTTCTTAGTCTTAGTAATGATATAGATTTTATATTAGTAGGTGGTGATTTTAATACTGATTTTAGCCGTGTTACGCCCCAGACACGGGCCTTTGTTAAATTTATCGATGAGTACAGGTTTTATTGTTGTGATAATGATGCCTTATCCACAGTTGCTTATACTTATTGCAGTAAAGGAAATAATTTTAAATCCCTGATAGATCATTTTTTGATATCAGACAATATATCTAACTTCCTTCAGACTTATACTACTATTGATTCTGTAAACAATCCATCAGACCATATAGCTATAAAGTGTGTTTTAGATGTTACTATTTCTTATAATGTGGAAAATATTGAGCATGAGACCTTCGAGCGCATATGTTGGCATAAGGCAAATACTGAGGATATATTAAGGTATAAAGAGTTAGTCACTGGATATCTGTTAAATGTTCCCCTACCGGAAGATATGTTAATGTGTAGAAATAATATGTGCACCCAGCATGAAATGGAAATAGCAGCATTTTATGATCATATCACCAATGCACTTATAAAGGCAAGTAAAGAGTGTATACCAAGGACAAATTGTGGGAGAGTTAAGAAAATTGTGCCAGGCTGGAATGATTGTGTTGAGGGTTATTTTCGCACTGCTTTGTTTTGGCACAGGTTATGGGTAGACAGTGAACGACCTCAGCAAGGTCTCATTGCCGAAATACGCCGTACAACACGTAAATGTTATCACCAAGCACGCAAGATGGTTATAAAGCAAGAAGAGTTAATAACTACAGAGAAATTAGCTGAGAGTTTGCAGGCTAGTGCTTCTGGTAGACAGTTTTGGAGATCTGTAAGAAACAAGGGAAAACAGAAGAAAAAAACGCCTAAGGCAGTTGATGGAAAACATTGTCCTAAAGATATAGCTGATTTATTTAAAGGAAAGTTTGAAGAGCTTTACAACAGTACCTCATACGATACAAATGAGATGGATAGCTTAAAATCTGCCATCAACAGTGTAATTTCTTGTCAGAAAAATAGTAATGAAAAGTATACTCTTGATTACGCCTGATGAGGTGCGTCAAGCACTGCGGAGAGTGAGGCCTGGAAAGGGAGAAGGTGAGGGTGACCTGATGTCTGACCATCTCATACATGCTGGTGATGTGTTATACGGACACTTGTCTGTACTGTTTTCAGCCATGTTGAGGCACGGTTTCTCTCCCCACAGCATGATGAAAGGGGTTATGATACCGCTTCCTAAAGGTCGTTGGGCAAATCTTAATACCAGTGAAAATTACAGAGCGATTACTCTTAGTAGTTTGATGAGTAAAATACTGGATAATATTGTATTGATGAGAGAAAGGGATAAACTATTGACCAATGATTTGCAGTTTGGGTTCAAAGAAGGAACATCCTCTACTATGTGTACAGCAATGGTGAGAGAAACTGTGTCTTATTATGTATCTAAAGGTACAACTGTTTATGGGTTTACTTTAGATGCAAGCAAGGCTTTCGACAGAGTTAATTATTGCAAATTATTTGATATTCTATTGAAACGTAATGTATGTCCTCTTATATGTAGATTATTGTTAAACATGTACGTAAATCAAAAACTAAGCGTAAGATGGAATGACTTACTGTCTAGTACATTTGAAGTGAGTAATGGAGTCAAACAAGGTGGTGTGATCTCTCCTATACTGTATTGTGTTTATGTAGACGGGTTACTCACGGAATTGCGAGACTCTGGCGTTGGCTGCTACATGGGTGGCACCTATGCAGGAGCCTTCGGGTTTGCTGATGACCTAAAAGGTCTAGCACCAAGTGTTTTTGCTCTCAAGAAGATGATAAGCATCTGTGTAGATTATGCATCGAGATATGACATTGTGTATAACGAAAAGAAAAGCAAATTAATAGTTTTCCACGGTAATAAAAGAAGTAATATAATTCCTAATGTAGAAATTAATGGTAAAACTATTGATATTATGGAGGAAATTGTACACCTGGGAAATGTTTTAGGAAGAAATATTTTTAAATGTGA
>NC_087175.1:17990892-17995892 GCF_035594125.1 Scylla paramamosain
AGAAAGACGGGAGAGAGAGAGAGAGAGAGAGAGAGAGAGAGAGAGAGAGAGAGAGAGAGAGAGAGAGAGAGAGAGAGAGTACACAGACACACAAACAGACAGACAGACAGAAAAACACAAAAACCAGAGACACAGAGAGACACAAAGACAAAGAAACAAAGAGAGACACAGAGAAAGAGATATGAGAGGCTTAGAAGAGAATAGAAGATGGAAGGGGAGGAAGAGAAACACACAAAGAGTAAAGGAGAATAACTAGAATGAATAGAAGCCAGGAGAGAGGATGGGCAGGGGAAAGGTTGGGGAGCTGGGGAGGAGAGGAGGGAGTATGAAATTGGGGTCACTGGAGACTTCTGGGAATAGAAGGTTGGGGAAGAGAAATAAAAGTGAGGTTAAGTTTCAGAAATTTGAAGAATCTACTTAAGGTGAGGAATTTACTTGGCTATTTCTTATCTGTGAGGAACATAAAGGAATACAAAGGAAGATCAGAGAAAACAAGATTAGGAGTTGGTTGAGACTTTTTAAAGGGAAGGACAAAGGAATACCAAAGAAAAGCAAAGGAGTTTTAGGAGACAATTAAAGTGGAGAATTATAAAGGAGTTTTTGCTTGGAAGGATCGTGAAGGAATTTTTTTTTTTTTTTTTTTTTTTTTTTTTTTTATGTAGGAAGGATACTGGCCAAGGGCAACAAAAATCTAATAAAAAAAAATGCCCACTGAAATGCCAGTCCCTAAAAGGGTCAAAGCAGTGGTCAAAAATTGGTGGATAAGTGTCTTGAAACCTCCCTCTTGAAGGAATTCAAGTCATAGGAAGGTGGAAATACAGAAGCAGGCAAGGAGTTCCAGAGTTTACCAGAGAAAGGGATGAATGATTGAGAATACTGGTTAACTCTTGCGTTAGAGAGGTGGACAGAATAGGAGTGAGAGAAAGAAGAAAGTCTTGTGCAGCGAGGCCGCGGAAGGAGGGGAGGCATGCAGTTAGCAAGATCAGAAGAGCAGTTAGCATGAAAATAGCGGTAGAAGACAGCTAGAGATGCAACATTGCGGCGGTGAGAGAGAGGCTGAAGACAGTCAGTTAGAGGAGAGGAGTTGATGAGACGAAAAGCTTTTGATTCCACCCTGTCTAGAACAGCAGTATGAGTGGAACCCCCCCAGACATGTGAAGCATACTCCATACATGGACGGATAAGGCCCCTTGTACAGAGTCAGCAGCTGGGGGGGTGAGAAAAACTGGCGGAGACGTCTCAGAACACCTAACTTCATAGAAGCTGTTTTAGCTAGAGATGAGATGTGAAGTTTCCAGTTCAGATTATAAGTAAAGGACAGACCGAGGATGTTCATTGTAGAAGAGGGGACAGTTGAGTGTCATTGAAGAAGAGGGGATAGTTGTCTGGAAGATTGTGTCGAGTTGATAGATGGAGGAATTGAGTTTTTAAGGCATTGAACAATACCAAGTTTGCTCTGCCCCAATCAGAAATTTTAGAAAGATCAGAAGTCAGGCGTTCTGTGGCTTCCCTGCGTGATATGTTTACCTCCTGAAGGGTTGGACGTCTATGAAAAGACGTGGAAAAGTGCAGGGTGGTATCATCAGCATAGGAGTGGATAGGACAAGAAGTTTGGTTTAGAAGATCATTAATGAATAATAAGAAGAGAGTGGGTGACAGGACAGAACCCTGAGGAACACCACTGTTAATAGATTTAGGAGAAGAACAGTGACCGTCTACCACAGCAGCAATAGAACGGTCAGAAAGGAAACTTGAGATGAAGTTACAGAGAGAAGGATAGAAACCGTAGGAGGGTAGTTTGGAAATCAAAGCTTTGTGCCAGACTCTATCAAAGGCTTTTGATATGTCCAAGGCAACAGCAAAAGTTTCACCAAAGTCTCTAAAAGAGGATGACCAAGACTCAGTAAGGAAAGCCAGAAGATCACCAGTAGAGCGGCCTTGACGGAACCCATACTGGCGATCAGATAGAAGGTTGTGAAGTGATAGATGTTTAAGAATCTTCCTGTTGAGGATAGATTCAAAAACTTTAGATAAGCAGGAAATTAAAGCAATAGGACGGTAGTTTGAGGGATTAGAGCGGTCACCCTTTTTAGGAACAGGTTGAATGTAGGCAAACTTCCAGCAAGAAGGAAAGGTAGATGTTGACAGACAGAGCTGAAAGAGTTTGACTAGGCAAGGTGCAAGCACGGAGGCACAGTTTCGGAGAACAATAGGAGGGACCCCATCAGGTCCATAAGCCTTCTGAGGGTTTAGGCCAGCGAGGGCATGGGAAAACATCATTACGAAGAATTTTAATACGAGGCATGAAGTAGTCAGAGGGTGGAGGAGAGGGAGGAACAAGCCCAGAATCATCCAAGGTAGAGTTTTTAGCAAAGGTTTGAGCAAAGAGTTCAGCTTTAGAAATAGATGTGATAGCAGTGGTGCCATCTGGTTGAAGTAGAGGAGGGAAAGAAGAAGAAGCAAAGTTATTGGAGATATTTTTGGCTAGATGCCAGAAATCACGAGGGGAGTTAGATCTTGAAAGGTTTTGACATTTTCTGTTAATGAAGGAGTTTTTGGCTAGTTGGAGAACAGACTTGGCATGGTTCCGGGCAGAAATATAAAGTGCATGAGATTCTGGTGAAGGAAGGCTTAAGTACCTTTTGTGGGCCACCTCTCTATCATGTATAGCACGAGAACAAGCTGTGTTAAACCAAGGTTTAGAAGGTTTAGGACGAGAAAAAGAGTGAGGAATGTACGCCTCCATGCCAGACACTATCACCTCTGTTATGCGCTCAGCACACAAAGACGGGTCTCTGACACGGAAGCAGTAGTCATTCCAAGGAAAATCAGCAAAATACCGCCTCAGGTCCCCCCAACTAGCAGAGGCAAAACGCCAGAGGCACCTTCGCTTAGGGGGATCCTGAGGAGGGATTGGAGTGATAGGACAAGATAAAGATATGAGATTGTGATCGGAGGAGCCCAACGGAGAAGAAAGGGTGACAGCATAAGCAGAAGGATTAGAGGTCAGGAAAAGGTCAAGAATGTTGGGCGTATCTCCAAGACGGTCAGGAATACGAGTAGGGTGTTGCACCAATTGCTCTAGGTCATGGAGGATAGCAAAGTTGTAGGCTAGTTCACCAGGATGGTCAGTGAAGGGAGAGGAAAGCCAAAGCTGGTGGTGAACATTGAAGTCTCCAAGAATGGAGATCTCTGCAAAAGGGAAGAGGGTCAGAATGTGCTCCACTTTGGAAGTTAAGTAGTCAAAGAATTTCTTATAGTCAGAGGAGTTAGGAGAGAGGTATACAGCACAGATAAATTTAGTATGAGAATGACTCTGTAGTCGTAGCCAGATGGTGGAAAACTCGGAAGATTCAAGAGCGTGGGCACGAGAGCAGGTTAAGTCATTGCGCACATAAACGCAGCATCCAGCTTTGGATCGAAAATGAGGATAGAGAAAGTAGGAGGGAACAGAAAAGGGGCTACTGTCAGTTGCCTCAGACACCTGAGTTTCAGTGAGGAAAAGAAGATGAGGTTTAGAAGAGGAGAGGTGGTGTTCTACAGATTGAAAATTAGATCTTAGACCGCGAATGTTGCAGAAGTTAATGAAGAAAAAGTTGAGGGGGGTGTCAAGACACTTAGGGTCGTCGACGGAAAGGCAGTCCGACCTGGGGACATTTATGGTCCCCTCCCCAGATGGGGACTCCGAGGCTGGTGTAGGAGTCGCCATGATTTTAAAATTTTTGGAGTGAAGGGTGTGTGTGTTATTAGGTGCTTGTAGTTTTGTGTGGAGGAAGAGAGTTGTCTTTAGAGGGCAGGCTGTGACTACCCCCTTGTGTTGTGAGACACAAAGGGAAACGTTCAGTGAGGTCACAGCTGGGTTTAATGATAAGTTCACAGCACCCCCTGAACAGTGCTTTAGACCTCACTGGGAAGAAGGACAAAGGAATACAAAGGAAAAGCAAAGGACTTTAAGGAGTTTTAGGAGCCAATTAAGGCGAAGAATTATAAAGGAGTTTCTGTTTGGAAGGAACGTGAAGGAATACAAAGGAAGACCAGAGAAAACAAGATTAGTAGTTGAGAGTTTCAAAGGAATAGAAAAGCAAAAGAATTAGTAGCATTTTGAAAGATAAAAACCACCAAGGAATACAAAGAAAGACCAAAGAAAACATGGTTAGAAATCAGTTGGGACGTTTGAAAGGAAAGGAGGACAAAGAAACACAAAGGAAGACAAAGAGTAAAAGGAAATAGTTGAGTCTTCTGAAAAGAAGGACTACAAAAAAGCACAAAGGAAGACCAGAAAAGAAACGTACTAGGAATTAAATATGACATGAAAGAAGTACAAAGGAATACAAATGAAGAACAAGTAGCGCAGGACATTTTCGACATTACGAGAAGCTATTTGCGTAAAAGAAGGTAAGAGTTTTTGTTAAAGATTAAAAGTCTTAGAGGGTAGAATAATTCGTTAGAGGTTAAAATCTTGCGTTAGAGGATAGAAATTTGTGTCATAGTTTAAAAGTTTGAGTTAAGAAGACCAGACGTTTGTAAAAAAAAGAAAAAAAGATTGTGTTAAAGAACCAAGAAGTATGAAAAGCAAAGTAACAAATTAATATAGACTTTAACATGAGAACAAAACACAAAAGAATGACCAAAATGAACACCATGGAAGAAAACAAAAACAAGCAGCAGCAGACATGTTGGCCCTGATGAGACTACAAGAATCAAAAAGTTACAAAAAAAAAAATAATAATACAAAATACGAAATTAAACCACGGAAAGGAAAAAATATGAACATAACTAAAAAAAATATATGGAGAGATATGAGAAAAAAAGAAAAAAGAAATTCCACCTCACTTGATTGCATATATTCAGTTTCTGGTTTAGATATGGATGGGAGGAAGGGAAAAAAGACAAAAAAAAGAAAAATAAATAAATAAATAAATAAAAAATGCTAAAGCCACATTTTTTTTTTTCGAAGGCGATGTTGAATGAAAACTGATGAGGGAGAAAGAATATGTTTC